>NW_009919515.1:3902-6340 GCF_000696875.1 Nestor notabilis
AATTGGGCTGGGCTATTTCTAACAAAGAATATCAGAATTTAAATATAATTTTTAAAGTGGTCTTGTGTAGTGATGTTTTTATGTATGCTTGAATGGCAGTACCAATTATTTTTCCATGTCATCTTTTGGGAAGGGAGGAAGCAAATAAATGAAAGCAAGATATCCTTATTGATGTGAGTTTTTTGGGCTAAAGAGTTGTATTTCAGCAGTAAAAAAAGTAGTCATTTGCCTGACATGCAGCGCCTGCACAGATGGGCATCTATTAACAATTGCTTTTTATGAATTATCCAATCTCTTCGGGTTAAGATGGTGTATAGAGATCCCAGCCTTACCCATGCCAGGTGTTTTGTGGTGTAAGAAAAAGCTGGTTGTGGCTGCAGAAAGCTCCAAGAGTAATGGTGGGACACAGCAGAGCAGAGAGGGGTGATAGCAGGAGGCAGCCGAGGTCTCTTCATGGTCATTACCAGTGCTCTGACAGCCTGACCAGCTACTGTGGAATTACTGTGTAAGCCCCCAGCCGCAGTGTGCACCAGGATACTGAAATCATACTGCAGTTCCAGTGGCGATCTGCTCTCAGGAATAAAGAGGAAAATGCAAAGATGTCATAAAGAAAATTGCAGCATTGGCAGGGGAGTAATAACGCATTGCTATTGATGGCTCTCTATTGTATCAGGCGTAATACACAGGCAGTGTGCTAGCTACACAGGACCTGAAAAACAAAGGACTGAGTGAAAGCCATTGAGCTTTTACTGTGTTTGAAGAGCACACTAGGTTTTTCCAGTCTATTGAAGACAAGTGGGGAAAATTCTTGTTTTCATGATCTGACTTTAGTTACCTAACTAAAAGAAGTCAATTAATTATCATGGGTTTCCAGTGATTATATTGGACTTAATGTAGCTTGTAATGTCGTATGTGCTCTGCACAGGTTTTTCTTTTTTTTTCAACCTAGTCACTGTGGTGTGTTCACAGTGGACTAGACCAAATTGAAATGACTGGGAGACTCTACAAGTGACATCACTTTAATGAAGCTTTTTTGTCGTGTACATGTTAAGCAGTATAATGTGCATGTGTCCCATGTAACTTCTGTAGCTCTTTGATCATCAGGTACTTACTTCTTTCCTAGGAGGAAATTCTTATGTTTTATTTTATTGGAAATTAAAAAAAAAAAAAAAACAAACCAACAATCAAACAAACCCCAACAAAAACAAACAAAAAACACACACACACAAAAAAATCCCAAACAAAACCTCCACAAAAACCAAACAAACAAAAAAAAAAACCCAACCAAAAATCCAAACCAAAAAGCTCACAACAAGAAATCCCAACCCATACTGCAGGGGATAAATTAAAAAAGTATTTTGTGCTCTTAGATTGGAAGACTGTGAGATCTATGGTGGTTCTCAGCTTCTCTGAGAATTGATTTTCAGCTTGATAGCTAAGACTGAACCACATATGTCACACGTTAATCGTAGCCTTACTAGCAGGTGCTTAGGTATTCTGCTGTAGAAGATCATGTAAGAATGGGAAAAGAGCAGTGGACAATAGAATTACAGGCAGAACTGCTGCATTTACTGTTTTCAAATCTACGTACACTTGCCATCGTAACTGTTGTTTTCATTTGGTTTTAATTAAATCTTTAAAGGTCACTTCCAACCCAAAGCATTCTCTGATTCATTCTATGCCACACATTACCTGTCCTGGCTGAAAATGCCATGTCTACCTAAAGCTGATTTTGGGAGATTTTGGATAAGTGCAATATGTATTTCTGTGAGTAAACTTCAGATATAGTTTGTTGGTGTTCTAAAAGGCTTACATCAGATCTATTTTGCAAGATCACGGAAGTTTGGCCATAATGAAAAGCGGATCTGTCTCATGTGGGGGTCCTCTGGCTGGAGCTGACAAATTGCACAAGAAAAGTACCTGGCTTGAGGTCATAAAGGAGATAAGAAACGCATCATGGCAGTGAAGATGTCATTTCTTCTTAAGAGAAATTGGGAAAAGGTTCATACTGTCAAGCGGAAAGTGAGGGGTCAGGAATGGAAGTTGAGACTGGGACCTGGAGATGAGTGCAGGGAGTCAGAGGTGACACTGGAGGGGAGGTAGAAACTGAGAACCAAATGCATTAGCCTGCACTGCTGAGGGGATGCTGGCTGAGCAGAGCTTGGGGTTAAGAGGAGTTGAAACATCAGGCAGGGAAATTCTGTATAAACTTACTCTGTCTCAAGTGGGTATGTGCTTTGGTACAGTCTTGAAGATACTATTTATTATTTTAGCTCTTGCACTGTTAGTTCTTGATTACTTTCTGGCTTTTACATTTCCACAGCCAAACAAGTTTGTACTGGAAAATGAACTTAAGTTCTTTGCTGGGCAACGTGTGGTGTGGAAAAGGTGTGTGGTGAAGGCTGCCAGTTTAAGCAATGAAGCTATTCTGTAGGGAA
>NW_009919515.1:6371-24466 GCF_000696875.1 Nestor notabilis
AAACAAAAGCAAAATGGTTTTCTAATGTCTGTCTTAAGGCAGGCCTGTATTGTGACATTATTTGTAGAATTTTAAACCTTTGTTTTGGTTACTATTTTCCACTGCTGAGGTGTGCTCAAAGCCAACAAACTGTGGCAGGCTTGTATTGGCTCTGCTTAGGCCTTACTTAGGAAGAGACCTTATGAAATGCCCCAGCCATTCAGACTAGGGGCCAGATGCTGCAGGTCATGTCAGCTGGAACATGGGGTTGGATTGACAGCCAGAGGCACGGCTGAAGGAAGGACCTGGCCTCTTCTGTGCCAAGGGGAAGGAGTGGGGTGCAAGTCGCAGCCTGGGTGGTGGGAAGGGAAAGAAGGATAATGAGGCTGGAGCATGAAAATGCTTGAAGACCAATGACTTAAATGCTCATGTTTTATGTGATTATGGTGGCTTTATGCTCTCTATCTAATTTTTCAGGGTGTCCCAAAACCAAGTAGGACAGCATTTTACCTTTGTGCTCACCGACATTGAAAGTAAACAACGGTTTGGATTTTGTCGTTTGACATCAGGAGGCAAAGTCTGTCTCTGTATTCTAAGGTAAGTCAGTATAAGAAAAATTAAATCGTTGAGTGCATATGAAAAAAGAAAAAGAGAATTTTCTGCTAATATGTTTTACTTCTCTATCAGGCTATCATTTCTCTACAACCATGTTAACACTGATTTCACGTGAAAAGTGTTCCCAAGCCCCATGTGATGGTAATTCTTGTGTGGGGCTAAATAATTCTATTTAATAATGTGAAATCTCTGCTTAAAAGCAGACAACAACACATGGCAGCTTTAGAGGCTTGGAGTGTTATGTGGATATTTTTACTTTCTTTGTAAAGTATCCACTCAATGTTAAAATAAAGTGCACTGTTCTGTATTCCTGTCTTTGGAAATATGATTTTTAGGTGTCTTTTCTGTATTCTTTGGCCAGACTATATCTAATATAAGAAACTCCAGAGCCAGATAATTCTCATTTTAAGAGCATGCTACTCTGTTGCAGAAGAGATACTGATAGTGGAGAAATTGACTGCAGTGAAATAACTTGTTTCTCCATCTGTTTTTTTAATTTCTTCTCCCATAAGATACTAGTTTTGGTAATGAAAAAAAACCAATTGTTTAGCTGTCCTAAACGCTTTTTAATTGAATTAATTTAAAGGCAGATTTGCAACTTGAGTTAAGAGCCTAGCAACCTGTAATGCTCCTGAAGCAAACGGGAACATTCAGTTCAGCAGCACATGAGAAGAAGACAGCTGAAGTCTAATTGCCTTCATACTAAAAATCCCCACAACCAAGGTGAAACGGGAGCTGTGTGCTCCTAAATAGTCAAACCCATTGGCAGCAGAGGGGCAACTTTGAGGAATTTAGAGTGTAATCTAGGAAGATATTGGAGAAAAACAGATTGTTAGGTATTTGGACAGCATGGAAATCAGGCAGTCATGTAAGGTGTCATTAGGATAGACCACATGAGTTAGGCAGACAAACCCACCATCAACTTGTAAAAAAGCTGTTGTTTTGATATCAGTAAAAGAACACACAGCATGGGGGGAAAAACCCAAACAATATAAAAATTTTTTAAAGTACTGCTTAAAATTATTGGGAATATCACATCAAGCTGTTTGTGAGCTTTTGAACAGATTCCAAACTAATGTTGAGAGCCAGTACACTGGATGTTTTTGGGCAAGTAATGTAAAAATAAGTATTTGCTATAAATATTGCAAAAAATAATAATAATTACTACCGTATAGTAAAAATAGCAAAAGGAAAGTATTTTAATCTGGAAATTGACTTTCTGAGATCTTGAAAATACTTCTTTAATAATACTTCAGAAAGATTTAATTCTTAGGATTTTGGACTGTTATAATACTTAACCTGTTTGTGATACCTTCTGTTGATATATTTTGTTAAGGCTCAGAGTAAGAATGTATGTATATGCTTTTAGTTCTCTTCTGAGTTAACCTTTTACTCCCTCATCAAGCCAGAAACAATATTTTTTACTTGTACTCTTAACATTGGCTGGCTGGCTTCTAATGCTATAATAACAAATGTTTAATCGGTTACGCACAGTCGAGTGTGCATACTTAAATACTACATGTAGTGCTGCAAAGCAAAAGACACAAATTCTCAGCTGGTGTAAACTTGGGTGTTTCTTTTAACATTTCTGACAGCCATACATGAGCTAAAGATTAGTCGGTGATCTGTTACTTGGTAGAAATAACTAGGAAAATGAAAAGTAGCAAGCTATAATTTTTGCTGAACCATAATCAAAACATAGCCTTTATTGCTTTTATTGTGACAATGTTAAATTTACAATGCATAGCTGAATGTGAGCACCAGCTTCATAGCATTGTGCTTCTAACTTGGTAGGGTGTTTCTCTCCAATTTGTGTGCTTGTTGTGTATTTCCATCTGATACGTTCTAGTATCCAGTCTGGTTTCTGCACTGAATCCAAGACTTGTTAGAAGTGACCAAGTGAAAGAAGACTCATTACCAGATTTCTTTTGGCATTTTATCTAACTCTCCCTTTTACATTCTTGTTGATCTTAAATTAACCAAAATCAAAAAAAGCTTAACAAATGAATGTTGTCTTTATATATAGTGTGTATGGATGTTCATACTCGCTTTCTTCCATATATGAAAATAACAAATTTGTATTCACTATGTGTATACAGACAGAATGATTCTCATGTATGAGAATTCAAACTACTTCTTTGTCACAGATATGTTATACAATAGTCATAGACTTTTATATAAACACACAAATGCAGGTGTACATAAATACCATATCTAACTACAGTTCTACATATGGAACTGTACATATGCGTGTATTGCCTCAGACTAGAGAAATATAGGAAGATTGCTGGCTGGGTCTTTAATGAAGAGGATAGTCTTTGTTAAAGTCAATTAGAGAAAATTAACTAAATGAAATTGTCATAAATAACTAAAATATTAGTAAGAATCTCTGAAAAGAAGAACAGGAACAGGCCAAAGTGAGAAGGAGTACTATAGAAAGTTGGATAGGCTGCTGTGTGGGGAACTGGACACAATTTTCTCTTGTGAATGTCTTTTGTGGACGGTACCAGGGCATGTGTTAACTTATGCCAAGGCCGCTAGAGAGAGAATATTTGAGCTGCTGACTGGGATTCTTAACCAAAAACTGAAGAAAAGGCTGCTTGTCCTCAGGTTTTACATCAACAAACTAAAGCTGCTTGTAAGGTTAGTCTTTGGCTTATGGGACTTGTCTCTATAATTCATTCTTCATCTGAAACACTAATTAATCATCTCTGAATTTTCAGCCAGATGATCCTGCTTTAAATTGTGTAGTTTGAACCAGAAAACGTACACATAAAATTCTTTTGTAAGTTTTATATGTTTGGTTTTTTCCACTTTTTGTATACACATCTATATAAATTCTGTAAACAGAATTTTTTGCCCAATCATAATGTTTTGTTCAAGTTCTCTGTATGTTTATACAGTGAAATAAAAATCCCCCAAGGTAGCTGTCTCAGGCATTTTTGTTTGAAGAACTTAATTGTGATACAGTACTGTCTAAAATGATCATGCAGAGCTTGACTGCTGCTGCCGAATTCAAAGTGCCAGTAAGAGCAAAACCACAGTAAAATGAGAAAATAAATCTTGGATTATTCTTTGGGAGTTTTGTGTGATTCCCTTACAAGTTTTGTTTTGTTCTTTTTCCTTTAAACTGCATGGCTTCTTTGTTAAGTTCTTGGTGTGAATCCTGCTGTGTCACCTCCTCCCTCTCCACAAACTGCTGAGCTAACGCAGCCCCGTAAGAATGAGGGGTACCACAATAGGGATGTTGTAATATACCTTTGTTGTGTTCATATACTATACTGGATCTTTTCTTCTAGTTTTACTTTTTATATTTTAAGTTGTAAGTTTGCCAGTGAGATTTGAAGTGGCACAGTAGAAACTTCAGTGTTCGCTTTTGGATAATAGAAGGAGATTTAATTCTTCCGGGTATTGTTTTTAAATATCACTGCTGTTTCAGTAGGAATAATACTTTCTGGGTTTACATGAAATTGTTTTTTAATTACCTGAACATTTTTTTTAGTGCAAAGTGCAAATAATTGAACTGAAATTTATGTTGTTAAAAATCTTGAAACTGTTGATGGACTCTGAGGTCCTTATGTATCCAGAGGAACAATATGCATCATTAAAATGCTCAGTCTTAGATTTCATTAATTTTATGACTATAAAATTGTCACCTACATTTCCAAATGAAATGCTTTAATAAGGAAGACAGGTTTATGTGGTAAGCCTTTGTAGTTCTTCAGTTCAGACCACGCTTGAAGGTTTCTCGCTCTTCCTTTAGGCAAATCCCTTAGAAGCAGAATGTTTCAATTTTACACATTTTGTGTCAATTTTCCAGACAGAAAAGTAGCCCCTAGACATTAGACATTTAGCTACGGAAAGGCAGTTTCCTTAGTTTTATTTGATTACTAGAAGTTAGATTAAGGACTGTTAGTGGTTACCTGACTATTTGACAGAAAACATTTCCTCTCCTTTATTTAACCTTTGACTTATGAATGTAAAAGTTTTATCAGAGCTATAGTAGAAGCACCAGTGAGGTGGAAGTCTACTTATGGCAACAAGGGTTATGCATGACTTTGAATAAAAGTCTGAGCTCTTGCCTTGTGGCTCATTTGGATTAAAAGAAAATGCTAAGTATGTTTTTAATTAACCATGAAATATCTTGGGCTCTTGCTTTTGTGACACTCAGTGGCTGTACTTTTAAGTAACGACCACTGTATTCTTAACCCAGGAATACATATCTATTAAAACAATGTTGTGTATCTTTTGATGTTTTTCTTTATTATGGGAGAAATGTTTTGTGGCAGCTTTAGAGAAATTGTTGGATGTTGGAGGTTGTATGTTTATCTTGTATGTTTTTCAGTTACTGACTGTCATGAGGAATGCGAAGACAATGTGTGCAATTAAAGAAACATAAACAAGAAACCAATAATGATTTAATAGTTTAAGAACCTAAATTATTTTTATTTGAAGTTTAGGCTTCTAAATACATTAAAATTGAAAATTAAAGCCTTGTTTTTCCTAAGTTTTATCTACTGTGAAGGGGCTTCATTGATAACCTTTTGACATTTTTGTAAGACAGCTAATTAATTACAAAATGCACTGCTCATAAATAACTTTATGAATACAAGCATGATGGTAAGGTCTTTTTAGTAATGGACTTTAATTTTGATTTAATCTGCTGTTAAGGTATGTGTTAGTGTGACAGTTTTGAATTATGAGTAGTATATTACAGGTCTCAACTGTTAAATTCAGCTGTTCCAGAAGTGGTTTTTGCAGACAGTGCATTTCTGTACTAGCTTGGAAAAAAATTGTTACCCAGCCTAACAGATTTGTGTGCATGGATGAGTTTTCTGTATACAGACTACTTCTGTGCTAAACAGTCTAAATAATTTGCAAGATTTGCTGGAAGGACAACCTAGAAGATTCTTCTAGTTTTTAGTTAAACAAGTGCAGTATAAGCCAACAAGGCTCAGTGCTGAGTCCTTCATTTGGGTGACAACAACCCCATGGAATGCTACAGGCTTGGGGAAGAGTGACTATATAGCTGCCCAGGGAAAAGAACCTGGGGGCGCTGGTCAACAGCTGGCTGACTATGAGCTGGCAGTGTGCTGAGAAGGCCAACAGCATCTTGGCTGGTATCAGAAATGGTGTGACCAGCAGGTCTAGGGGAATGATTGCCCCCTGTACTTGACACTGGCGAGGCCGCACTTTGAATCCTGTGATCAGTTTTGGGCCCCTCACTACAAGAAAGACAGGGAGGTGCTGGAGTGAATCCAGAGAAGTACAACAAAGCTGGTGAAGGGTCTAGAGGACAAGTCTTATGAGGAGTGGTTGAGGAAAGTGGTGGTGTTTAGCCTGGAGAGAAGGAGGCTCAGGGGAGACCTTACTCTCTACAAGTACCTGAAAGGAAGTTATAGTGAAGTGACTGTTGATCTCTCCTCTCAAGTGCCAAATGATAGAAGAGGAAATGTCCTCACGCTGCACCGAAGGAGGTTTAGATTGGATATTAGGAAGAAGTTTCTTCACTGTAGAGTTGTCAAGCACTGGGACAGGCTGCCCAGGGAAGTGGTGGAGTCACCATCCCTGGAGGTATTTAAAAGACATGTAGATGTGGCACTTAGGGACATGGTTTAGTGGTGGGCTTGGCAGTGCTAGGTTAGTGGTTGGGACTTAATGATCTTAAAGGTCTTTTTCAAACCTAAATGATTATACGTTTCTATATATGGTGTTTATCTAATACAATGTGTGGATAAGGATGTACAGCTGGTATCATGGGAAAGTTTATCTAGGGTAGCCCAAATAAACTTATAGAATAATTAACACCTGTGCCTGCAAAATTAGCCTGTGGTATAAGTGGAAAAAGATGTTGCTTGACAGCCTTACAAAATAAAAAGAGCTTATACCTGCTCTTTGAATTGAGAATCTAATGTACCGTCAGATAGCTGTCTTTATTGTGAACAAATGACCTGAGTTTATATTTACCTTGAATGCAGAGATGCATTGTGTATGCACACGTACAAACGCACTCTTTATTGTTTAGGAAGACAACAAATGTTACAATCCTTTATTATACTGAATTAATAGCAACTAGCAGTTACATAAAAGAAAAATGTAACAGGAACTTTTTTGCTTTCCATTACATATTTGTAATATTTTGTTGCAGTAGAACAGTATAATTAAAAATATCAACTAAACCTTTTGCAATTAAACTGTGCGTTTGAAGAACCGAAGGTTATGGGGAAAAGAAACAGAGGACAGGTCTTGGTGGCCTTTGGTTTCATGCCATATAATGTAATGGAGTGCTTGTTTTGATTTCCTTACTTTTTCAGGTTTAAGAGGCGTGTTGAAATTATATTAACCTTGTGTCTGTGGTTATAAGGCTTAAAGCAATTCCTTTTCCAGTCTTCCAGCTCAGAAAGGAAACTGGCATTTTTAAACTTTGTTCAAGTAGTCTGCTTTTACAATGTTTTCCTTTGTGGTTTTGTTACATGAAGACATGGAGCATATCAAAAAGTTGATTTTGCTAAGGGAAGAAATTCTTTTATGAGTAAGTACTCTGGTCAGCATGCCTTGCAGTATTAAAAAAAACCCCACTCCCTTTGCTTTCTGCTAGGGTTCATTAATTTCAGACAATGAATTTGACCTTTTTATGTATAGACTTAAAAAATGCATTCAGTTTTTCTTTTTGCAGTAACAGGGGAGTTGAGATCATAGGTACAAGAAAGCAAGAAAGAAATTTTATTAATATTTTATTGAAGTAGGAGCATTTATTTTTATAGAATGCTGTTCATAAATGTTCATTATGAAAAACGAATGATCAGATAAGATTTTAGAATATTCTACAGCAAAATATGCTGGGGTGTTGTACAGTACTATGCAGAGGTGAGAGCAAAAGGCTGGAAAGTTTTTACATAACCCAACCCATTTGTGTGTCCAGTGCTATAAGAATACATTGTGATATATACCTATCTGATCCCTTGACTTGGATAAAACTGCTAGAACAGTGTTCCAGTCCCTGCTGTAATTCTGGGCTGGTAAAAGTGTTCAGTAGCTCTGACATTTGCAGGTACTCTGAACGCTGTGGTGAATTTATTTGCCCATCTCTGCTGCATTTCAGTAATGTTTATAGCCAGGTTAACATGATTTCAGCAGATGATAGAACAGGAGTTTTAGGTGGAAGAGAACTCAAAGGCCAGATATTTTAGGTGCTGTTATGATGGGTGTTTCAGAAGGGCATGCCACATTCATGCCTGTAAGCAGTGAGTGGCCTTTCACAGGTGCAATGAAGTAAATTTTATGGTTATCTAAGAATGTATTGAAAAGTAAATGCAATAATGTCACACCTTAACTACTGCCAAGAATACCAAGCTTTAAAAATGTCCGTGAGCATTAAGGGGTTGATGTAGTTTTGATAAACAGCCAGCACAGTGTATGGTAAAGTGTGAGAAAGACATTAGTACAGTGACTCTAAAAGAAATCATTGCCTCTGCGGCTCTGGCTTGGCAAGATGATTCTTTGGTGGTTTGTTTTTTTAAGAACCAGCAGTAAAGCATTTAAAAGGATAGCATAGTAAGATTGCTAGAAAATGCATAACTATAACTGTATTCAGATTTCTGCTATTCTCTTTCTTTGCTGAACAGATTTGTGATCTCTTTCTAGAGCCTTGCTAGCTCTGTACCGAGAACAGAGGTGTTACAAAGAAAACATAACCCTTCACTGGACTCACTGCACAAAAGTAGGCTTGGTTTCTCTACCAGCCAGGGTTTTCCCTAACAGGTTTCCTTTCCCTGTCAGGGAAGATGCCTAGGTTCTGCATACTGGCTATTTTAGTTGCAGATAGCGTGTTTCCTGAAATACAGAAATTTGAAATTTCAAGGTCTGTCCCCAGCTTACATGAAAGCTTTTAAGAGATGCATGGGAAGCGTATCCATGGATTCACAGTTTACACTGCACTGAGTAAGAAAGTGTGTAGTGTTGTTACATGGGATATGAAATGCGGTTAAAACATTTCAGGCTTTTTTCCCTGCCCAGCCCCCACTCAAACAACTAATATTAACTATACTGTTACCACTTCAGTGATGTTCTTTGTGATAAAATTCTAAAAGACATGAGAAGGTATGTAACTTCTAAATAAGGAGTAATTTATACTGGTACTGTTTATTTTACCAGGCTTACTACTTAAATAGTGATTGTAGAAAGTTCTGTAGCATGTGGTTACTGATGATATTGCTGTTACAGGTAACTTCTATAAACAGATGGCAAAAAATCGAACTGATGCCGCTGTGTTTGAGTTTCTTTTCCCATGCTCTTCAGTTCTGTCTCATTTATCTTGGATTCTGTTTAACTCATTGAGAGTATTGCACACATAAGGGTTGCAGGCTTGTGTTGAAAGCCTACTAAGTATTCATGCCTTAATGTGCGCTGTGTTTACAACATTGGTTGAATGCTCTCTTATTTTTGGAAGTTCTGTCTGTGGACAGAACTACAGACCAATACAGAGAGACCAATATAGAGAGACCAATATTCTTACATATAATGTGACATCTATACTATTGCATAGCACTGCATTACTTGTCAAATACGGGGTACCTGGTCTGCCCAGGTAAAATTGACTTTCATTTTCCAGGGAAGCAGTAGTTCTGGCAGTCCACCAGGTACAACAGGATATGGAATTTCAAAATTGCAAATAACATTCCTGAAAGCTGTAACAAAAATAATGGGAATGTGATTTTGTAATGTTTAAATTGATTTTTTTTTTTTTTTTTCGGGTGCCTTTAAAATAATGAATTGAAAGTATTATGAGCTAATCTACACTTAATGGAACTTCAAGCAGGTGTCCAGCATAAAGAAACATAACTTTGCTGCTATCTAGCAGTGATGTATCACTGAATTTGTGGGGAAAAGTTTTATATATGTTTTATTTATGTGTAGAAATATTAAAAAAATGGGCAAGTCAATTAATTGTAGTAGTATTTCATAAGCACTGGGAAAAATACATAGATATTTTATTAAACTGCTTTTTCCCCTCCTGTTTTAGTTACCTACCATGGTTTGAGGTATACTACAAGCTCCTAAATACCCTGGCAGATTATTTGGCTAAAGAACAGGTAATTTTAGATATTGTATTTCTTTCTGTAAAGTAATTTTCTTGAAATAATAGTCACCATTTGAAGTGCTGTGAAGTGATTCTGTGCTGTTCAAAAGTTTTAGTAGGATTTAGAAGCAAGTTTTTACATTTATCATATTGAAATTTAAAGAATCTGAACATACAGCTGCTACTGTCTCTTGAATCCCACATTAATCTTAAAAAGCTGCTGAGAATATACCTTTACAAAGTGTCAGTGTGAGCGAAGTGTCACATTGCTGGAGATCTGTATGGCATATTGATTGTAAACTATAGATCCCTGGAAATGTCTGATTATCAGTTACGAACACTTTTTTTCCAAACTGCATAAAATATGATGTACTGTTTCACCCTTCATACTAACTAAAAACTACCTCTCGTAATTCTGTCGTCTCAACTAGCAAGACAAAATTACTTGCAGCATTTGGTGAAGAATCATGATAGTTTCATTTGCATATTCATGAGCAATTAAATGTATTCCAGGATTACACAGGAAAGGAAATACTGGCATCTGTCTTTACTGAGAACATTAAAGCTATACCTTTCAACTTTAACTGTATTAGTGTACTAGGTTGTAATTAAAAAAAAGCATCAATAATCAGCCATATGCTGTAGTCTGGAAAAGTTGACATTTCAAGAATATATCAGCTATAGATTAAGCAATTATTGTGCATTATAGTAAATGGACTGTAGAGAATGATGGTATTTTATTAAAAAAAATGCAGTAGGAAAGTTTGGTGTTAGCTGGGTTTAAAGTGGTATAATGAGACTTTGGTTTTAGTCCCTATTTCACTGTAAGAGTAAAAATTGTTATTAAGGTTGTATTTGACAGAAGGGGTAGAGATTGTCTTCTCCTTTGTTTCTTGATCACTGGTTCTGGCATTGCAACTGTTAATGCAACTAATCTAAGTTGCTGGCTTATAAGTTTGTTGTCCTGTATGCTAAGAAAATTGTTTTGATGAGTCAGAAAGTTTTAGCAGTGTTTGGAAGTATTTTGTTGCTTCCTGTATATTCAGACATGTTTAAAAGCTGGTTCTGGCTTGTTGCTGATGTTTCTGTTTTTACTTTGACACCAAAAAGAATTTAACCTCCATGAACAAAAACCCTAAACTGATTGAAAATCCTAAACCAAGGTGGGGGATCCTAGTTAAATCCAGTAGCTGCGTGTACTTTTTAGTAAAACTTATTAACTGTTTCATGTGCTCTGATGAATAATTTTTAAAGTATACAATATAGCTATGTAGTTGAATATTTAGTAAAACTTTGAATAGATAAATATAATGGATAATAGTTTTGGGAAGATGATGTCCAAGATGCACAAATTAGCTATATGTCTTGACGCTATTTTCAGTTGCAAATAATGGGATTCATTTAAGGAGTATATGGGGAAATATGTAAAAGATTGACTTGCAGATACGATCATTTTCTGAGACAGAAAGTTGGCTTGAATTTTATGCTTAATATTTAAATACTTCACTGTAAATTACAGTTGTCTTTCTCATTAAGTGTATATATATATCTTTGTCAATATATAGTTTAATGTGTAGCAAATGGTAATTTTTTTTATACAGTAATTAACTACCCTTAAATATATTCCCTATAGGAAAATGACTCGAATGATTTGTTAAAATCTTTGTATAGCCATCCTGTGCCAAAGGCGAATGCTTTAGTCAGTTTAAGTGTGGTAAGTATTCTCTGTTTAACTCTTACTCCTGCCTATAAAATGGTACATAAGGTTGAAACAAACAAAAAACCCCCACGAACTACCTTTGCAAAGAGCAAACTTGCATTGCTTCCCATCATTAAGTGGCTTGGCCAACTGTTTTCTTTTTGTCTGTGCAGAATAGAGTTTGTCTGATGTGTTCTCTTAAAGTCATAGTCATAAAGAAGCAGAAATTGGAAGTTTGCTCTATGAATGATAAGTAAACTGCAGTGGGATCTGGCAGTGCTAGAACTACTTTTTTGTGCTTCCAGCTGTTTCATGTAGATACTTTTGCTTTCTCCTGCTGAGAATCAGGAGACACCAACTCTTGTTTTATTGCTTCTTAAGTCTGAGTAGGTAGACATGCAGGATTGGACAAAAATCTGTGTAAGCTGGCTTCTTTCCCAACGTCCTTCCCCTTCTTCCTAGTTGTGCTTGATCATGCAAAAATGCTGTAGGAAAGATGGTAGGAGAATTGTTCTGCATTACTTGAAACTTTCAGCACATCTAGGTGAAAGAATGTGTCCATGCCTAATTTGCTTTTGTGCTTTGACTTTTCATGGTGTGGGACTGGACACTGATATCGTGACAAAGTGTTGTTGCTGCAGAAACATCAAAAAGCGGGCCTGTCCCTGTTACAGTTCCTGAAGTTTTTAGCAGAAATAGTTTTAGCAGAAATATGGGTGTATGTTTAAATACATTTGTAGAGCCTGCATGAAATGTAAAGCCAACACAGAGCCTCTGCTGTCTCTGAGATACTGTTCATGTTCACAGCATCTGTACAGTTACTGCACTCATAAATAACTGTATGCAAATAACTGTTTCTTGATTGAACTATTACAGTTTGTAGGGCACAGAAAGAAGTTATTTTATAAAGGCTTCCCTTACGCACATACTGAAAGAACTTTAAATTATTTATCTTGAGCTTATTCGTGTCATTTCCTGTTACTTTTAAGTCATTTATTTTAGAATTGAGGCCAATACTTGAAGTAAAGTAAGCACAGACTCTAGAAAAGCATCTGGTCTTAGTATGAAGGCATACAGAAATGGAGAGTACCACTTCTGCTCCAGTAGTTACTCACCTTGCTGCTTAACATAATGCTACCTTATTTTATTTTGTCATATTTCACATTCTTTCTTATGAATTTTTTCATTAGGCTAGAGGCCTAATATTTTTTCTCCTCAAACAGTGCTAACCCACTGTATCTTGAAGTCCTTCCAGTCTCGTGTGTTGTCACCAGAACAACAGATTGGTTTTTGAGACTGCAGTTGGAATCGTTTCTGTTGCTAAGTTTTTCTGTTATCAGTATAACATTTTCAAGTTATTTTTCATTTTATAGTACCTCTGCCAAGAATACTTCTGTATATCAAATAATATTTTGCTATCATTAATTGCAGTGTTATGACCAATTCTAATTTGGCAACTCTAAACCACTTTATAGATAAAATCCTTTAGAAAGACTACTGTGTTTCAGAGAGATATAGAGAATTTTTAAAGATATTTTTCCTGCATTTCTTGCAAAATGTTACTCCCTGTTGCTATCAGTGTTGCATTTCATCTTGCATAGATTTTCCTACCTCAAAATGAATGTTTTGGTGAACCTAGAAATGGCTCTTGCGGTGAATACAGTTGGCAACACTGGCATGACAAATTGCTTGCAATAAAGTTAATGCTTCTGGTTTTATTTCATTATTATCTGACTTCTGAAATTTTTATTTTTTTCTCAGTCATCTTTTGTTCCCAGTAACTTGTTATATCAGAGCTTTGTAAACTTTGTAGCTGAACTATGATTATTTAAATGCAAGCCTCTTGGCATTTGCTTGGCTGCAGGTACAGTCAAACAAATATTGTGAGTTCAGATAGGACAGAGCAGGAAGGAACAGATTAGCCCAAATCAGAATGCTTTTTGGGTCTAGAGGTGTCTACTTTTGTAATGCTCAGTGCTGCAGAGAAATGTTTATAGCCACTTTCAGCTCTAACTTTGTGTGCCTACTCCTCTGTATTGGTGTTCCTTCCATGCTCTTTGTATATTGTAAATAAGCTAGACTGGAACCATCAGTAGTAATAGACTTAAAAAGAAGTTACAGTCTGAAAAATAATTGTAAAAATGACATCATGAGATGGCTTTTAATTGTGCCAGGATGAGTCTAGTTCAAATTTGCTGATGCGGAATTAAGATCCCTCCCCACATTTGCTCAGGTAGCTGCAGGGCTCATAGATGTTGAAGCGAGGTTTAGGTGGCAGACTACTATGATACGCAGGACTGCATGTATAGAATTATGCATAAATTAAGTCCAGTATCTGGACACATGCTGTTTCCCAGTAGTCCTTGGTCAGGAGGACAGCAAAATCCCTTAGTGTTCATTTAGGGACCAAGTTCTTATCTCACCTATCAGTCCCTGTTACAAATATTCTGCAGCTGAAACTTCAGGGGTGAGCATTCATTCTATGCAACCTGAGCTTGAATATAATTTGCATCACTTATTTTACCTGTAGAGGTAGTATAATAAAAGTGATTTTACCTCTACGAGTATAATAAAAGTTATTATCCTCCCTTCTCCCCCCCCATTTTTTCTTTGTTGGAAAACCTAATTCAGATGGGGAAGAATACAAAGAATAAAACGTATTTCAGCCAATATATTAAGCTTGGAATACTGAAAGCATTAGAGTCAGCTTTAGTCTTTTTGTTGGAAAATGAAAAAGTCAATTGTTCAATCTTTCTCTCATCTTGCATAAGAACCAAGAGATGATTTTTGCAAGTGAGCAAGATTTGAAAAAACATCCTTGTCTTGTATTGGTGAGTTTAAAAGGCAGTGACTATCTAAAGCCTATTATAATTAAAGAAATAATTGCTTGCTATAGGGTATCTCTTTTGATTTCAGACTTATTTATACCTGTCCTTTGGGAAATTCTTCTGCTGTCTTTAGCCTAAAAGAGCAGTCTGATATTAACGTACCTAATCTGTTTAAATCAATCTAACTTAAAGAGCTATCTGCATGTGTCATAATCCTCTTGCAAAAAACACGACCAAAATCAAACCCTTAAATTGATGAACAAAGCTTGCATTTTCTAGTGTTCTTTTAGAGAAAACTTTATACAGGACAGCAACTACTAATTTAGTATCTCTTCCAAGGTTGTACAACTTCCTAAGGGAGTTCACAAAGATGTACAAGGACTCCATACCACATTATTTTTGCTGCTTTATGACTTTTAATGACTGCAGTAATGGGTCTTTGCTTCTTATAGTTCTGACTTCCTTTTCTGTTTAATGAGTGAAATATTATTACTTTGTTAATTATAAATAATTACTTCTCTAAGTTATTAACTTCATTACTCAGAAATCTTTTGATAAATATTCTGTGACCTTATTACATATAGGAAATCATTTTCTGTTCTCACTATACTTCTGAAGAATGTAGGCATTCCATTAGTCTGAATGTTTTCCTTTTCTTGACTAGAGCAAAAAGTCTTAGCTTCTTTTCCTCTGTTGATGCAAAACAATAACTTGGGATATTTACTGTGCAAGTGCTATGATGTTTATGGGATGCCTTTTTTAAGCCTTTTTTTCCCCTAAAATTTTTAACTATTGCCAAATGACCTAATTTGTGGGGAAAATTTTCTATTAAATGTATCAAGCTGGTTTTTAATAAGTCTCCTACACAGAGTTAATAGTATTAATTTTTTTTTTCCCTCAAACACAAGACACATTTAATATCTTATAGACTTCCTCTATGTTCTGGTATATCTTTTTCAAGTTTGACTTGAAAACAAACTGTGTCTTTGTGTTGTTAATTATAGTTTTAAAATACACTATAAACCCAAAGAAAGTCTATGAAAAATGTCAAAATTCCATTCAAAACAAATAAAAGCTAAAAAGTCAATAATTATCACATTTGCTTAGTATGCATTTAGGATTTTCTAACCTTGAATATTTAGACTAATATGCAAAAATACCTTAAAATTACTGAGCTAATTCCATGTTTGATAGCTATTAAATACACTGGATTAATGAGAATAATTTAAATTACGTCTGTTTTTAGTTTAATCCATTTTATATTTACATCCTCGATGACCTCAAACTAAGATGCATGAAATTGCTAATGTATTTCATAAATGATTGCAGAATCTCAAGCTGTCAGACCTTGCATTTCTGTTAGCACGTTTTTGAATCAAAGATTTTTGGAAAGAGAAGAGAATGTGTATCAAGTAATAATATTTCTACGCTAATTAATTTTCTCTTGTGAATGATTTTTCCTTTTCCATTCTAAATTCACATTTTGTCCTTTCACTGGGTTTTTGTTCCAATTTTTAAATCAATGGCTAAGTTAATCGATGCTGCTCTCAGTCTTGTGACAGCATTTAAACCTGGGTTAATTTCAGTGTTATTTCAAAACTGCAGCCCAGCGTTTTATTCTCTTGGTTTGTGTGCTGTGCTGAACCAGAGCTTGTCATTTCGTGTTGTGATCTGCTTAATTCTTTGTCTAGTAGTGGTAAGAATGCTATTGAAAAAATGGCTATTTGCTTAAACAGAGATGGGGTTGGAAATCCTAAAGGCTGGGTTTTTTAAAAATGAATCTTTTGTTTTTGTGTGCATAAATTATTAATTATTTTTCCCCATTGATTAGCACTCATATTTCATTACTCCTGATATAACTGGATTGCCAACAATCCCTGAAAGTGTAAGTATGCAGTTTCTTATTTATTTAGAAGTATCAACCTAATTCTGTGGGTAGGGCTGAACTCTACTTTTTTCTTCTTTTTTTTCCTTCTTTTTTTTTATCAATAAGAGATTTGTTTTTCCAAGACTGTTTTTAGAGTATGATTGATGTCTATTATTACAACCTTTAGCTGGTGGTTACTGTTGCATTCATCATTAACGCATTTTAAAGCATTAACGGGGCATTTTTGCCCACTGCTATATCCACCCTTTGTTCGTAATTGGCTTGTTTGCATTTGTTGGGATTATTTATGTAAAAGATATTCTACTTCTGCGCCTCATGTTATTTGAATACCTGCCCTTTAAATGCTGCATTGCTAAGCTGCAAATTCAGCTATATTTTTTGTGTAAGAAGGCATTGTTTCAGGCTTTCTACAAATGTATCATACCTGCTTACATTTGGATGGTAACCATGCACCAGGAATGCTGGTGGTGGTTATTATAATTACTATTTTTTTATCAAGACTTGCATTCTGTAGATGCTATATCCTTGATGGTGCTGGGGGTAGGTTGTGAATGTGAAATCTCAGATCACGTTCTCTATGATGTGTTTATCTGGATAACAACTAATAAGAGCTTTGAAACTTTCTGCTTTCCACTCTTGCATTTAAATCTGGAATTGAATATGGATGTGTAGATGTATAGATGTGCATTTTTACACTTTCAAATAACAACTTCCTTCAAAACATTAAGCTCTTGGGGGGCTTTACCCCAGTACAAAATTGCTCAATACTGCAGAACTCGTTCTTGGTTAATGTGTTAGTGCAGGAGGTGTGATGGAAGTGTGCTCACAGCCTCTGTGTAGGTGCAGCCGCGAGGCATGGTGGGGAAGAAGTCCTGGTTACCCACTCCCTGCCTCCAAGCTGCAGGTGAGAGGGGAGGTTGTAACCCTCAGCATTGTAGCTGGGCAGTGGCCCCTGCACTGCAGGGTGGGATGGGCAAGAGAAGAGAGAAGGGAAGGAAACAGAGCCCAGGTAGGGTGCTTGTAGCAGAGGGAAGGTCTCTGGGTGTGCCTGTGATGATGGAAAGGATTCTGCGCCAGGGACCCAGAAGAGATGGCACAGCCCTTGTTGTAACCCAGAACTATGGAAAGTTACTGGGTAAAAGAGAGAACCATTGTTTCAAGGGCTCCTTGGGCAGGATAGAGTTTAGTTTTTAAATGTTTGGTTGGGGCTTTCAGCAACCTGGTCAGTGAAAGTTGTCCCTGCCCATGACAGGATGTTTGGAACCAGATGGAATTTAAGGTCCTTCACAACCCAAACCAGTCTATGATTCCATGATCTGTTTCATCTTATGGGTTGAATTTCTTATTTTAAAGAATTCTCCTGTTCAAGCTTACTATTTGGACTTCTAAGAAAGGATAGCTTTGGAGGTTCGAAGGTGTGTTATGTGTTCAACTTGAAGAAAATGTGGGAAAGCTTCATTCTGGGCTTGTGACTGACCTTGCAATAGTGGATTTATTCTGTGGGAGAAAGAAGAAGTAATTTTCAAGGTGCCTTTCTATAATTACGAATCAAATAGAATGGTACTAATGGAGAGTTAGAACATGCAGGGAGTGAAGACACGAGCTAATTACAGTAAATTAGCAATAAAATGAATTTTATTATTCTTTGTTGTAAGATTAATATCTTTCAGGGGCAGTAACTTTTCAGGTGTAATACAGAAATAACTGTGACTGTCTCCCAAAGATCCACTGGTCTGTGCAAGATTGCAAACCCTTCTTTTTACAACAGCTTTTGCAACACAGAATGAGCTTACCATTATCAGCTGTAGTGTTAGAATGTGTCTGAGGTAAATTGGACTAAAATTATCAAGGTACATTGGCCTCTGACAACCAGTTAAAAGTAGCACATGAAAGACCAAAGTTTCAGTCTCAGTAAAGTGCTTGTAGCCTTAAAGCTCTTGTTTTTATATCTCCCAAAATTTTATGCAGCATGGACCAAGAACAATCTGTTCTTTGTGCCTTTGAATT
>NW_009919515.1:24484-29902 GCF_000696875.1 Nestor notabilis
AGCCACTGGATCTTCACTTCTCTTTTCAATATATTTTTTTTATTTAATATTATATATTAATAATATATCCAAAAGGAAGGTCAACCTCCTGATCATCATCTAAGCTTTAACTAAAGTTATCATTTCATATGGTGGAGTCTGTAAGGAGATAAACCAGGTGATCAGTAGCTCTGCCCCATGCCACGCTCCCTGACAGTGGAGGGCCATGAGCTGGAGAGGCCGCAGCCAGCTACAATGTCCTGGTCCCCACAGGAGAGGTGCCAACAGTCAGCAGGGTCACCCTGCCCTGAATCCTTTACCACTTGTCTCGCCCTCACTGTTTGTTTCAGGGTTGTGTTGCCTTGCTGCCAAGTGTTGTCCACATCCAGAATAGACTAACGATTCCATTGTTCTGATTTCTATCCTTGGGTTGGAGCACAGAGTTGGTAGACCTCCTATATTAACATTCAGGAATATGCTATTCCTGAGAAGACATGAGTAAGACTTCTGGTTGCAGATGTGATAATGAATGTGTGAAATTAAATGTTTTGTATATTGTAGGGTGTATTAGTATATTTTGATACATATTGTATAATGTTTACAAAAATCTGCTGTTGTCCTAGTAATTTTTGCTGGTTGGTGTGTTAGTTTATTCAGAACTTGGATATGTCTCTGCACTGTGACATGCAGAAATACTCTTAAGTTCAGCTGGAACAAAAGAGATCCTCCCCCCCACCTTTTTTTCTTCCCCGCCCTCTTTTGAGTTGTCTGAACTATGAATAAGAGGTGCTGGTGAGTTTGCTTTCATCCAGCCCCACAGTGGGAGTGGCGGTGGGGTTCTTGTTAGAGGTGAAAAGGGTGGCTGCAGGAATGACCCAGTACCTTCTACCAGTGCTGCTGGACATTTGATGTCCTGGTAGATAGAGCTCAAGCAAACACTTGGTGTTTTTCAACAAGCTGTTTTGCTGTACTTGAAGTAAAATAAAATGTGTTGATTTTGGGAGAGCCTGGCACATTTTTATTATTATAGCTATGACAGAATAGTTATTGCAGTGGTGGAAGATCTGTTCTTGGGTCAGGAGTAATGGTTACCTTAATTAGCATATGGTGCTATTGATGTAATGCAAAATGTCATATTTTTCAAATTTAAAAAAAACCCCAAACCCAATAAAACAGGGGAGGGAGGACACGAGTCTAAATTGATAAACATAATTGAATGAGCAAAATACTAATAACTTACACCAAATAAGATTTTCATTGGCTTTAAAACTCAATCAATTATTTTTAAGGCAGACAAATTTTAATTCAGAGGGATTTCTTTCTTAATTTGGGTGGGTTTTTTCCCCCACCTACTGATTGGACAGAATGATTTTTTAAGTAATATATGAAATGTTCCACTTAGCTACTGTTGTTGATGTATTGTTAACATCTTATTTATTTAAACAGAGAAACCTCACTGAATATTTTGTTGCTGTGGATGTGAACAACATGCTGCAACTTTATGCCAGTATGTTGCATGAGAGACGAATCATTATTACCTCTAGCAAACTAAGCACTGTAAGTACTTCACACATCTCTTTTTAAGTAGAATATATTGAACATTTTGCAAAATGACCTGCAGACCTTTGTGGTTTTAGATATGTTCCATGTGTACTTATAAGACAATATCTACATACTCTTCTGATATATGGTTTTAGTCTGGCTCTTGAAGTACAAAAGTCTGATTTATATAAGACCTACTCAGATACATTAAGTCAGGTTAATTATTTTTCTTATCAGGAGATGAGAGTTCTTTAACTCTCCTGAGTTCATTTCTGTGCCTTCTAACCTAAAAAGAATTCTTAAGGGCTATTATAAGATCTTTATTATTCACTTGTGGCTTATGCCATTGGAGCTACTTGAAAGAAATCGAGGGTCCATCATAATAGCAGCTTTCCTAACCTGGTAATAGGTAGATTCATCTTTCTTAGAGTGGTTTGGGAGTGCATACTGTAATATCTCTGATTTGGAGCAGCTCTTCAGACTGATAATAATGTACAACTCAAAATAGCATATTTTTTATTAAAGGTTTTTAGGCTACATTAATTTTTATTTTTTTTCCTCCCTTATGCCTGCTTAGACTGCTTAATAAAAGAATGTTGAGTTTCGGTTTGGAAGTGCGCCTAAATATTCAGATGTTGTTTTTATTCTTCACATAATCTTATGAGTTTTTAAAATACCTTCTATTTTGAAAATATTCCGAAGGTTAATTTTGCATTACTATAAGACCGACACTTTATAAAGAACTTCCACATAGAGTATAATTTTTATGCAGAATTGTTAGCCTGTTAAGCACAGTCATTAAAATTACCTTTATTTTTTTCAATAGTACTGCATAAAATAATTTTGTTTAATATGCTTTCTATGGTGGAAAATCAACTTTATGCTCCTGAACACTGTTACTTGTACTACCAAATAAATGAACAGCTGTTTTCAACACATAGGTTTAAGATTGGATATAGTGGTGAAAATTAATATTTTTCAAAGACTTGCAGGTCTGATTTCCAACACATACATGTGCACGTAGGGAGTGCACAGACACTTCAGATTCTAATTAGTGGATAAACCCCCTTTAAATTCTTTTAAGTCAAAAGTAAATTGAAGATGGAGAAGACTCAGAGCCGCTATAAAAGGCTGACAGGTTTTACAGTCCTTGGTGGTAGTAACCAGAACTGCCTTACTATTTTCCTTTTTGGGGAGTAAAAGAAATATGGGGTCATCTAAGCAGAGGCCACGCAAGCAGCTGTAAACCAGAAAAGCAGTGAATGAGTATAAGCAGTCTTCAAATTACTAGTTTATGATATATTATTTTAACCACCAAAGATTTTATTTTATCTTAGGAAATGTCTGTATTCTATCTGGGCCTCCCCCAGCCCCAGAATGGCTAAGGGAAGAATTGGATGTTGCAACCTGGCCCTAGTCTTTTATTGCTTTAGTAGAGAGGAGATCGGAATCACAGTGGCAGCTCTGTGCCTGTGGAAGATTTATCCTGCAGTTGGGCAGGTGTCCGTCTACTTAATACGATTTGGAAGTGTACTCTCAGACTGCATTTGGATCCCTGTAAGACTTGCTTCTGTTAGGCTGGACATCTCAGCTGATCTCAGTTGCTATATATGATGAGAAGAGGAGGTATCAGCATCATACTGGACTGATCCAGACCACCTTATTTTTTTGTTCACATTCCAAACTCTTTGGAAGTCATTACAGAACAACAGATATAATATGCTGGTTGTAAGAAGCTTTAACTTTGTTCAAAATTCAGCTGTTTATTCTAAACTTTTCATGAAGTAGTAGTTACCTTGATGGTGTTTTCACTTGAAAATTTATACTGCTCTCCTGGACAATGATAAGTAGCAATAGCAAACATTAGTAATGGCATTTGGATGTCCTGAAGAATGTCTCCAAGCTGTGAATGTAAATAATAGATTGCAGGTCAAGTCCAAAAAGAGATAGCACATCATTTTCACTTTCTTCTGATTATTTCTTCAGTCTACTAGCATTATTTAAGTCATAGCTAAATGAAATTACTGCCACATCATGTCGGATCCACATTTGATATAGGACTGGGTTAATCTTCACTTGCACTTGTGAGTTCTGATAAACAGATAAATAGACTTGGTTTATCGGGAACTTCAGAGACAGCTGCTACCTGCTAATCTCCTTCATAAACAGAACAGGACTGATGCGATGAGGCTTGCTTCTTTACAGGACAGTGTAGTTTTAAAAGTAAATTAAACACTTCTCATTATCTCCTGAATGAATTTAATTGACTTGCCAAGAATGATTAAATGTTTTTGGCTTCTTTAAAATGTTGGATCGCTTAATATAATACAAATAAGCAAATGGAGTATATTTGGACATTAGCATTTGGTAGCCTTGTGCTTGCTGTTGTGTACAAAACACATCAGACTGGTGCTTTTTGTTGCAAAGGTCGTATTTTAATATTCCTAAGTTACAGCTTGATACTTGAAAAGATTATTTGTTCAAAAATAGCGCTATCAAGTACAACTTTCTGTTAAGGGAGTTGTTCTTTATCTTTGGGGTTAACTGAATATCAAGTGTTTATGTCAGTTCATGAAGACTGGCTTGTGATGTCACCTTCAAGTTATCAGCTCTGTTTCGGTTCACTATCTCAGGGCAGTGACTGATAACAAAAGGCATAATTCAAGGCCTGGCTCACTTTCTCCTCACCCTTCTTGTGAGGGGCCGGGAAAGGATAACTACACTTTTTATGTGCAAGAATTCTTTGTCCAGCATTTTTGCCCTGTAAATTTCATGCTTTCGTTGTACTTAAGGTTTACATTGGAGATAAAAAAGAGAAAGAGAAAAGAAGGTTGCCCATTTTAAGCTGTTGAGTAGAGTTTTTTAATTAGGGAAAAAAAAAAAAGGTAAGGGGTGTGTTTCAATTGTCAGCTTATATTTTATTTCAGCCAAGCAGGCCTTGTTTTGTAAAATCTTCTGGTTTTTTGCAATTATTAAGTATTCTTTGCATCTTTCTTTAAATTGATTTGCTGTGGTTTTACCCCCTTCAAAAACTCCTTTGGTGGAGATCTTTGTCTATTTGCCCTACCAATTACTATGAAGATGTAAGTTTAAACTTCCCACTACTCCTTTTCTGTTGTAGCTTCTGGGTCATTATTTCCCCTAACTGTTGATTCTTTTATTAGCTTGACTTTCCAACCACTTTAATAATGTGATTATCAGCAACCTCACAGCTTGCTTCAGGCTTAGTGTTAGAGTGAGATGGATTCAGCTAGCCTGAAGGATTATGCTCTGTAAGATCTGTTTGTAGCAAAAATTACCATTTCTGGCTTTTGAACAGTAAACTATGAAAGAGAAACAAATTATATGGCTTTGGATTAAGTGAAAAGATGAATGAAACAAAGGAATTGATCTGTTCAGAGGTGGCTGTTAGTTGTTTCACTTTAGCTGTAAAAGGAAGACCTTTCCTAAATGTCATTCTGTATGTTTTTGCACAGCACTGTTTTCTCACACATCACTGCATCTGCATGTATTATTATTAGTTGCATGGCACTGTATGAGTTTCAGTACAAATAATTTTTTAATCCAGTCTTCCTATAAATTATTAAAGTGCTGGGGATGGCTTTTCCAGGAAGGCTTTTCCAGGAAGGAGCTACAGCATTGATTTTATGCATGCTAGAGGCAGGCCCTAGATGTTTCAGCCCCAAGTGCACCTGCTGTGGTAGTCTACCAGAACATCATACCACACTCTCACGTATTCAAAGCAAAGGAATAAATCATGATTTTACAACACTGCATCAGTTGACTTATTGCTATTTTGTGACCGGAGGTAGGAAGGATTGCTGTTTAAAGCCATGTCATCGGTTCTCAAGTCACTCAAGCATGAAAGCTTGTCATATGCCTCTGTAATTGTACCTC
>NW_009919515.1:29912-86471 GCF_000696875.1 Nestor notabilis
TGGGGCTGTGCGTTTTGTCTAAAACACCCGGCTGGCCAGTGTCTGACAGGAGCTTTCTCATCATCCTGTCAGTAATATGCTAACTAGAGTGTATCTTCTGTGGCCTACACTGGCAGGTGGAAAGGATGCTACACTTTAAAGCAAATGTCTAAACATCATCTCCATTTTGACCAGTATTTGTTTCAGGTAGTACAAGTCTGATGTGTCTGAGAGCATGGTGGTTACAAAGTTCTGCTTTGCACTGGCTGTAGGTTTCTCTGGATATCCCTCTAAACCCAAACGTGTATGTCAATAAAAGATGAAGATTATTTTTTTCTTTTTGTGGTGAAGAAGCACTGAATATAAACCTACACACAAACATACATTTGTGGAATCACTTTTAATATTGCTTATATGCAGAGAGAGCTTTCTGCAGTTGGATAGTGATTTGGACTGAGCGGTGGCTCCTTGCCTTGTTAGTCTTCAGGTATGGTCATGCTATCCATGGTTGCTCAGGCACTGGGAAGATGTGGAGGCTCCTTGGAGAATGTGTAATACCAGCCACTAGAGAAAGCAGAACACCTCTTACTCTGAACATCTTGTCTTTGTGAATCTTTTCGCTCGCCCTGCAACTCAACCTAAATCTGAGATTGAGTTTATTGTTAAATCCGTATGTCCTATGCCAGTGATACTGGTGACTGAATCAGAAAACAACTGTGATGGTTGCCTGTTTCTCTCACTTCATTTAAATGTCTCTGTGGTTTACATGTTGGAGGTTCATGGATATGGCTAAAAAGCTGCCAAGCAGCACTTTGTGACTAGGTGAGGTCGCTGGGATGTGGTTTTGGAGCACACTGTGCATGCTGTGCTTTCTGTGGACAGAAAGCTCCTCTTTTGTATTTTTATGCTTATAAGTTCAAAGCTGGCTATTTATGGAGCCTATTTCCTGATGCACGCTAAAGATCCAAGACAGTGGAACATTAGACTCCATACAGGCTTTCCATGTTGGAGAAAACAGTGGCATTGGGAGCTGTTGTACAGCTTAGTGATGTCCTCACATTGCCTTATGGTAGTGTGATGCTTCTATTTGTGGTTAATCAAACTATAGTATCTGATTTACTTTAATTGTGCACTCTAGTGCAGTCAGAATTTTATCTAAAAATGTATTTGAGGTGTATGGCAGATCTGTTGTAAGTAATACTGTTCTAATAATTAAAAAAGAATAATAGATTTAAAATTTAATTTGTATCTCAAATTCCTGTGACATAGTACATAGTGGGCAGAAATGTGCAAGGGCTAAATTTAGTTCTTGGAAAGCAAGAAATGGATGGGAATTTATCATTAGCTTGTAAGTCAGAACAGGTATTCCACTGATACTCACTGGGCTCCCAGAAGCATAATTAGAAGTCATTTTGGAATATTAGGTCAATTAGACAGTTTGGTCTGAGAGTAGAAGAGGAGTGGTGTTTAATAACTTATTTGATTTTTAATAGTTCAGGTGTAAGCAGTCTGAGATAAACTGGGCAGAAGTGGGTGTTTGGGTGCATTTATGGTCCCACTGGGACCCCGTAGGGAGTGTACTTCTAGCAATAGAGCTATGGGGTGTTGATATGGAATCAAAATATAGTTAGAATATACAGCCAGACCTGGAAAACTCTCCCATCTTGAAGCTTAAAATAGTTTTCCCATTGCCACAGCATGATGTTAGGGGAAATAAATGTGAAAGAATTTGTGAGAAGAAATTGAAATGTGTAGTCAACAAATGATTAAATTTAATTTTCTATTAATAAAGAGTGGAACAATAAAATAAGATTGCTGTTACCCACCACCTATGTAAAACAAGAACAGCTGTTTCACTGGGGTTTGTTATTTAAAAAAAAAAAAAAAGAAAGAAAAAAACCCCCCCCCCAAAAAAAAAGGAAAAAAAACCACAGAAACCCCCCCACAACCCCCACACTATAAAAGCATGTAGACAGAAAGACAGATCTAAAAAAAAATAATTTCAAATTTATATTTTTGATTTAGGACTTTCAGGAAAAATCGAAGATTATCTTCGTCTGGGCCAAAAGTTGTTTCTTTTTCCAATTCATATAATCTTTGGCAGTTCAATAGAATCTGCCAGAACAAAGTGCTGTGTAGAGCCGGTGCAGGTGCTGCTGTGTGCATATGCAGTCTTAAGAAAAGCCTATCAGTACTGGGTCCTTGTGGCTGGACTGTATGAGAACTGAAGGAGTCTGTATTCTGTTGACCAGAACTATGTCACACCCTAAAAAAATACCACTGAAGTCTTTGATGGTCATGTGAAGCATCAGATGTGAAGACGAGTTATTGAAGGGCATGAGTGTAGTACCGGCTCTGTTCTGGTGTGCCATTATGGCAAGATTTCCCCTTTTTCACGGCCTCTGCTGCTTTATCACTCTTTTTTCCAAAATTCAGCAATGATGAGATGCACTATAACATAGTCAGTGGTGATGTCTACTCTTGCTCACAGTAAATAAGTTGTCTGTCAGCTATTCATAAGGAAGCTGTTCCCTGCTGCCTCTTAATTAGTATATGGCAGAAGAACATACCATGGAGTTACTCTGGGGGAGGAAATATTAATAAAAAATATTTGCCTGGAAGTTCTCCTTTCAGAAGTGAGAAACATTTGCAGAACTCCCTTGTTTCATGGAAGGTTAGCTCTTCTTCTGTGGAAACAGGTCATAAAGTAAAGGAGGGAGGAAAGGGGACAAAAAGATGTGTATGTTTGTGTTCTGTGTTTTTGTAAGAGAGGAAATGATAAGGAAGTTAGGAAGTAGATGAATGTCAAAATGAGAAGGAACAAAATATCAAGAACATACAGAGATGAAGAAATATGAGGAAACAAATTATTGAACAGATTATATAAAGGAGCATAGTTAGTTTATCAGAAGAGACATATCTTTGGTATAGGCACTGTATGCAAGTGGTATTCCTTGTTGAGTGCTCACCTGTCTACTACCACTTCAATTTTATTTTCTGCTCAGCTTCCTTTATTGGGAAACATGTCATTTCCAGAGTCATAGGCAAGGAACAAACTGTGTCTGCAGTCTTTTCCCTTCCAAACTACTGCACAAGAATGGAGCCATAGTGCTGCTTTGTGAATGAAGAATTGCAAGAAAAGAATGAAATTGATTGTATATGAAGTGCTGTCATATTGATGAATAACACTTTTATCTTCCCTTTCCTTCCCCCAGAAATAATGATAAAAGGAAGTGGATAATACTTAAAAAAACACATCCCAACCCCCAAAACAAACGCAGGAGATAATAAGTTTTTTTTATGTTAGTGTTTTCTTTTTCACATTTAATTTTCACAGTGGAAAAAGTTGAAATTTTCATGTGTGGACTGGAACTACATTTCCCTTCTCCTGCCTGCCTCCTGTGAGAGAGGAGAGCTGGGGGTCACATTTTGCCAACAGGAGGAAAATGCATTATGGCTCATTTAAGGTCCTCCCTCTTTTTCTTCTTAAAGATTATGGGGATGGCAGATGGGAAATGATTAGCCAGGAGCTGAATTAAAGAAATGCCTAAGAAGTGGCTTTGTATATCATGGCTTGAACAGTATATTCTGTTATCTTTTGTTGCTGAATTTTTTTTTCATTAGTGACTTCTGACTTCTCACCAATGCCAGCAGAATGGACTAAGCTTGTGATTCAGTTCCACTGTGCATTCTTTAGAGCTGAGAAGGGATTTACACTCTGTTGTAATCTAGTGGAAGCAAAGGCCCCCTTCCCACTTCCAGCAGTTTTCCCCACCCATTCAAGAAATGGATGGGAAGGTAGGTCTTGGAAACTCTTAAGTGTCTGTCACAGGTTTGAGGCTTGATCTCATTTCTGATCAAACAGGATTTAGATATGGGTGTGCCTCTAACAAAGCTTGTAGTCTTAAGAGATGTAATAATGTAGAGGAGGGGATTCCTTTCACCTGTACATCTGTTCCCCTTTTCAGGACTTGGGTAATGGTTTCTCTATAGTTCTCGTGAACTGGGAGTATTAGGGTAACAGCAATAAGAGTTGGTCCAGGTTAATGGTAACTATTGTAAATGTGGTAGAATGGTGACCTGTCTGCTATGATTTATTGCCATAGGTATTGATAAGTAGATGAGATAACTAAACAGAATCTTTGGCATCTTTCAACGTAAGTGTGGTCAAGGCAGTGGGAGGGAAACAGTTCTTTGGCCCAATGGGACTGTGAGGGAGGAGGGAGAGAGCACACCAGAACCCATTTCTGGACATGGTGTTGACAGAGATTGACAGTGCTTGTGGGTTTTTTAGGAAATGGTTTTATCACAGTAGTTCTTTAGCTGCTTACAGTAGATTGTGAAAGGTTGTATAGTATCACAGGTTAATTTTACTTCGGCATTTTGTCCAACTTCTGTTGCTGTTTTTGGCTTTCTGACAAGATTCTGCTAATCAGTTTGTCTTTCTAGTTTGTGCATTGCGGTTTGTACAAATCTTGCCACCTATGTTCTGACTCTGTTTTCGAAGAAAATAATTCCTATAGATAGAAGGTTACTGCCAGGTAATTTTGGGCCAGGATATGTAGGATACAGAATAATTATTTTCCTGTTACTCATTGAAATTACAGGAATAATAGGTATCAAACAAGCATAATGTGTGAATATGCAGTAGAACATTCAGCCAAAGTAGTATGGCTCTAGGCATGTCAGTGTTATAGCAAAACCTATAATCGGGGGGAGGGGGGAAAGAAAGAAAAGGAAAGAAAAAGGGGCCATTCCCTTTGAAATCCAGAGTAGAAAGGTTCATTGATGGAAGTGAGCTTTGGGTAAGCAGATACACACGCATCAGAATTACTGCATCCACATGAGGGGTAGGGAGGAGCTGCACTCTTCATGTTCCCAGGAGCAGGTAACCTGCTTTGATCAAGTCATGAACTGAAACTTTTCCTGACGGTTCCCGTTCAGCTGTGTGTAGATTTGGAACAAGTCATCCCAAGTGGCTGTTTGTTGCCATAAGGTGGAAAGTAACTCATCCTTCTCTAGAATTTGTGTATTATGCCGGTCTTGCAGGGATTTGGTAATAATTGTTTTACTTTACATAATGAATTTTGCTAACAAACTTTGAACGTGGTGTCTCACTATTTGGAGAAACTGTACTATTTCCAGGCGCACAGTTCCAGCTTGTCTATGTATTTATTTGTTTATTTTCAGGAGATAAAGATAAAATTATTGTACTGAAATCACTATGAAACTCTGGAGAAGACACTACATACTTCCCTTGCAGGGTGCTGAAAGCTTATATATGGTGATGCTGACTGCAGTGTCTTATCAGAGGAGATCAGAAACAGGCTGAAACTTTCAGTTGTGCTCAGTAATGTTAGTAAGTTCATTACTGAGAGAATGGGACAGGAAACTTCTTTTCGTGTCCAGTGCAAAAGCTAGGGATTTCAAATCAGTCTGAGGGTTGAACACTGAAATTTTTTGTTAAAAGTTGTTTTTAACTAGGTCAAGTCAACTGACCCATAATGTTTATGTAATTTAAATTATTTAGACCAATTTTAAAATTATGATTAGATTTATTTTTGAAATCAAAGCCGTTTAAACTAGAATACATTATTTGAAATAGAGAAAAACAGTCTAAACAAAATGTTGGAAACAGAAATATTAGAAGTTCTGTTCAATATTGACAAATGCATTTCAACAGGCAAAAACTTTACTTAAAAACTGCCTGCCCATTTTATGGATAGAAACACAACTCTGGTAGGTCTTTTCCAGTCCAGTGAACTATAAGAGGATGTGTCAATTTCATTTATTGCCTCCAAAACATGGAATAAACTATCGGATTTGCAGTAACTAGGTTCTGCAGCACTGTTCAGCTATAATTTAAGATTATTTTTTTTAGCAAACTGCAGAGTTGAGCAGTTATATATGTGTATATACATAAATATATATCAAATTTTGTTGGACAGATGCTTTCACCTTGTATATGCAAGCATATCTATAAAAGGGGATCATAGTTGATGTAATCTCCAGTTGTTGCTGACAAAATAGGTAAGATTGTACACAGCCTGGAATATGACTTCAATTAAGGATGACAGCTACCTGTCTTGAAAAAGAGATGAATTTTTTTTTTCCCAATCTATGACATTTATCTTTTTAATTAATTAATTAATTTAAAATCTTGATAATTTCCTCTGGAATAGATAGTAATCAACAGACAGGGTCCATACAAATGCCTTTTTCCCTAAATAGCGTAAAGAATTGCTTTCTGCAAAAGATCTCACCACTTGGTCAAGCAACAGATGCTCATTTCTGCACCTAGGAGCTTTACTGTGCTCTCTGCTTTACCGCCTCCTCCCTCAGTGTTCTGCAGGGTCCCTGCTGGATCTCTGGCTGGCTCTGCTCCCAAGCACAGATGCTATCAAACACCCCCAAATCCAGTGTTGCCTTTATAGTCTTCTGAGTTCAGATGTAAGCAGTCAGGCTCTACCTGCTCACTGACTGTTTTTCAGATCTCTTGAACTGACTGGTTACTTAAGACATGCAGCATTATTCCTAGATTTGCAGTAGTCCCTATTCTGTTTAGAAGAGTGAATATGTCAGTTAGAGGTACATTATTTAAATAGCTAATGCATTTGATAAATGCAGTCACTGCTGAAAACAGTAAAAAAGGCAAAACGAGAATTTGACATAAAGTGTGCAATTTCTAATATGAAATCCATAATTATCTCATCAGTATTTGCTTAAAGGTAGAGTCGGCACAGTATTAAAATGTCACACAGTTTGAAGAAGAGCAGAATAGCTCCTTGTATTACACGCTGTATACAACAGGAAGCTATAAAACATATTCACGCCATACTAAAATGTTTGGAAACCTATTGCAGCAGTGTAGATAGAAATGTTTAATTAAGATGTTATTAAATAGAAAAGCAAGGAACAGTACAACAAAAACTTGGCGTGTAAGTAATCAAATCTTTACCTCTCCTGCTAGAAATACTAAGATTTAGTAGATGTTTTTCAATTAAAAATGTTAAATAGATGCTAGTCTGAAGTGCCACACCAAAATACAGATTGTAAAACAGGAGAGTTAATAAAACTCAAATGTTTTTTAAGGAATTATCCACTTCCTCCGTTAAAGTGACAACTAAAATATAACAAAGACATATGCAGAAGGTAGGAAAATATTTCTTCATGCAAATAGTATAGTCATCTTGATTCATAATTTTAGAATGCTGATTAAGAGGAGGAGGGTAGGAGGAGGCAACTGTATACATTGGGGGATATCTGTGAGAACGTATGGTCAGCTTTATTTCAGTCTGTGATTGAAGTATAGGAAATGCTAATTTTTATATAGGTAGATGCAGTTAAAAATTTATATACAATGCACAATAGTATGTGAAGATACTAATTAGTAATTTCATATGCATTTTGAGTAAAAGAGAAAAAAACGTGATGCTGAGCTTTGCTGTGCCACAGTAGTGTTAGTTAAACTGCAGAGAGATAACATGGAAATAAAACTCATAAATCCCACTGTGTAGAAGGGGGATAAGATACTAATTTATTTCTTCCCCCCAATCAATTAATTCTTAGTAACAAAACAGCCATTATGATAAGTCTAAAATGAGAGTAATTGTGGAGGCTTAATGTAAAACTAAGAAATGAGATGTTAATTTGAAACAAAGAGTTTAAATACAGAATTATGATATACTTGGCTTTCTGTAGTGTAGCTGTCAGGCTTGGGCAGTTCGCTGGTCAATAGTGACATTCTGTGTGTCAGTGAACAGAGTCTCCTGATACCTTAACCTGCAGTTCACACATTACTGGAGCTCCAACTGTCGAACATTCAAGTCCCTTGGTACTACTGCAGCTTCCAGACTCTCCTGACTGGCTCATGTTTCATTCTTTGGCAATTTGCCCTAATGATATCCCTCAGGATCTTTCAGACCCTCTTCTTTTCCATATTTAATCGTGTTATATTAATCTGAGTGCTGAGCAAACTATGCTGCACAAATTGTAATTGTCCGAGATTCCTGCTTTTTCTTCATTTTTAGTATAAAAATACATGTATAAAAATACATGTATAAAATTGCAGTATAAATTTTATTTACAAGTCTAAATGTCCAAGACAACCAGCGTATGAAAGCTTTAACTGCTGCTCTGTTCCACAAAGAGGGTTGTGGTTTTTTTTCCTCTGTAAAATGAATAATGTTTTAGCACTCACTGTATGGACAGGATTTATGTTTCATTTTTAGCTCTTCACTTTGTTACTATGAAAGTACAAGTCTAATAAAAAGTGCTATTATCAACTTAACCTCAGATAGCAATTTTGTTGTGATATAAAACATTAGGACAATCTTGTCTTTTTCCATAAGCTTGGTGACTTCTGCATGGGACATTCCCTTTTAATTTTTTTTCCTTTGTTTTTAAGTGAATTTTGTAGTGTTTTATGTGCTGGATACAGGCTGCCTTATTTTGAACACAGTCTTGATATTTTCCTCATTATGTTGTAACTCTGTGGATGCATAATAAAATAAAAAAATCTGCATGACTCCCTGAGAGCAAAGTGGTATTTGATAGATCAAATTTGAATTCTTTAGGTATTGCAGATTATTTTGTTCACTTGAGGACTGAACTCAACCTTGCTTCTAATAAATTCCTAGGTCTTTCTGGGGGGCAGTGGGTGTGATTTTGTTTGCTTTTTTGTTTTAGAAAAACAGAGATGTCCATTTTGTATGGAGAGCAGATCATAACACCTTTCTTGGTCAAGGAGTCCTTCATTTCTGGTGATGCTAGTGCTAGACTTGCCCATCTTTGCTTTGGGAAAGGAGTTTTGGAAAATGATTTAAAAAAAAAAATTAAAGTGTTGCTTTGCTGTCACAGGGAACACTCACTTCAGAGTTTTTTTAAGCAGTAGTTAATCCTGTTCCTGGGTTTAGTGCTCTTCTACAGCTTCATGCAGGTTCCGATCAATTGCAGTTGTTCCAAATAGTGAAAATGTGGACCAAAAAGCTCTCCTGAGTCTTTCTCGCTCAGCTGAGCTGAGTGCAGCTGGGGTGCACTCAAGTTCTGTGTGTTCATGGCAGTACCTGCATTTGACCAAGATAAACGTCAAGTAGTGCATGTTTATGTTCCTTTTTTTGAGGAAATAGCTGAACAGGTCTAACTTTTAATTGACGTGTTAGCCTGACTTCTTGCAAATGTTGTATGTGTGTATCTGAGTTCTTCATAGATGTGTTTCAGCAATTAAAATTAATTTAAAAAGTGCTGTAATAGGTGGCTGGGGGAGGTTAAGATTCTTGCATGTCTGAAATTTAATTTAAGATTTTGTATTTTCATTTTACTCATGTCTTTTGTTGCGAATTCTGTGTGTGTATTTTTTATTTTTAGTTAACTGCTTGTGTTCATGCATCAGCTGCATTGTTGTATCCAATGTATTGGCAACACATTTACATCCCAGTGCTTCCTCCACATCTTCTGGACTACTGCTGGTAAGACAGCTAACCTGTTATCCTCATTTCTGAGATTCTTTCCTTCTTGTAATTCTAAGTAACTGCTAAAAAGACTAACTACTTATGTGACTAAATAGACAGGATCCAGTTTATCAAAGTGCTTGAGCCAGTGCTTAAAGAACAGAAATATTTCAGCATGCTTTTATATGGTGTTTGAGTTGGTACCTTGAATTACAGTGCTGATTGCTATCAATGCAGCATTTAGAATCGTGTTTATAATAACTGTTCCTGTTTTATTGTTAGAGAATGCACTCAATAATTTAAATCTGACTGTGTTACGGTTTTCTCTTATTTGGCATTCATTTTAACTTGAGATAAATAATACTGATAGAAGTATTCAGAAAAAAAAGTGATCAGTTATTCAAGAATCAAGTGTTAGTAGGCATCAGTGTTTCACTTAGGTTTATACAATGATTTATTATTTGTATTTTAAGATCAGCTGGGTTCAGGATCAGATCCAACACCTTCCTGAATGGCCTTAAAATCTCCTTTTGTTACTCAGGAGATTTTCATTATAGGAATTCTGTTTCTTTTGATGTGCTTCTGTTCACATTATAGACTTTGGTTTTGGCAAATTTTATGGTTAAACAAGAAAAAAAAAATCACTTTTTGAGTCACTTCTGGTCCTTCAAGGGATGGTGTTTCCACATGCCTGTGTTTCAGGATTTTGGGCTAAGGAGTTGTCTACTTTCTTTTATTTGTAGTACTGCCAGAGATACCAAATGAAAGTTTCCACTAAAGTGCCTTAACCAGGAGTATTCATCCCTGGAGACTTTCACTTTAACTAGACCCTATGGATCTGTGGTAGAAAAATGATCCATTTAAAGTCATTTTAGACATCAGAAATTATTATTATGTATAAAGCCTGAGTCCAAGTCAGATGCCTACCAACATAAGTCTGCACTTCTGTTAATGTTTTTCTTCATAGAAATGAATCATGCTTATATGTTTGGGCTGTACAATTGTGGCCGTTTGGTGGGGTTTTTCTTGTTTCTTTAGTTGTTGGGTTGTTTTTTTTTTTTTTCCCCTGGAACCTATAAATATTGATGTTCCATTGAACTCTACCCAGTCTATTGAATTTACTGTTTTCAGAGAAATTCTCATTATGTTTCTTTATGTCTCTTAGATAGTTTTTCCTCAAGTTTACAATATGTGCCCATGGTATTTCTTTTTCTGATGTAGTTTCTATACTTAATGTGTATGTTATTTATTGTTTTTGAAAAGAAACAAAATATTCTTCTCCCACTTCTCTCTTTACTTTCAACTATAGCTAAGCCTTTCATCGTTAATGATAGTTTTCTTTTGAAGAAACTCTGTCCTAATTGTTTTTCCTCCTAGCTTTGATAAAATGCACCAAGATCGGAGTAGAGCTTGGGTGTATTTGTTTAGGTTTTGTATTGCTTGAGCTTACCACCAGAAGCTTTGTAATTTCTTCAGTATCATCCATAAATGCTGTGTAGATCAACACCTCTATTCAAGCTGTACCCTGCAGAGTGCATCCTGAATACTGGAAGATTTTTTTATTTGCCCTCCTAAGCACAGATAATATTTCCAGAAATAATGATGTTAGATGCTGTACACAGCTTCTTGTGATGATGATAATAGTTGAGATTCTAGGTCATTATGGCATGACCTGAGAATTTTTTTACTCATTAAAAAGAAGCATGGAGTTTCTTAAACTTGTAAAACTCATTTATATCTCTTTTTCTTTTTTCACAGTAGTACAATAGAGTGCAGAAAAAGTTTCCCATTTTTAGAGATGTTCTAATGGAAACACAAAGTCATGAAAGGAAATACACAATTGATGAATTTACCACAGTAACTATAATTCAGATCTTTTAACTCAGATTTTTTGTGCATTTACATTTCTCTGATCATGTCTGGGTTTGAATTGCTCTTTTGTGAGTGAGGTTGGAATAGTGTAGTAAAAACGCATGAAATACTTAGCTTTCCTCATGTTTTAGCATTAACTGTAAAGAGGTGTTTTCCTCCCAGGTATATAATATATCAAGTTAGGAAACCTTGATGAATTCATAAGGTCAAAGTTTACGTTAGACCAGACCTAGTGTGCAGTCAAAGAGGATCGTGTCAACCTAAAGTTGATAAAATAACTTTCTAATTTATTTTTATATTTTCATTTTTACAGCATTTCGATAGAGCAAAGTTCTTTTGTAATAGTGCCTTTTCTTCTTTTAGCTTAACATGCATTTTCCTACCTAGAAACTACGTTGTCATTGCTTCACTTGGACTTTGTTGGATGTCTTCCAGGAACTCATTTTCTTAGTGTTGTTCTGAGATGGTACTCAAATGAGTATCATTTTGATAACTTTGCTTGTTCCATGTGAGTAAGGCCATTTCAAAACAAAGGTTAAATACATTCAGATCTGCTGCAGATCAGTAAAGCTGGTCTACATTAAAAAATGGTTTAAATTCTTCCATTTGCCTTTAATCAAATAGCATCTTAGGTTCTATCGGGCGATCTGATATACAGACTGGTTTTAGATGTAACAGAAGTTCTTAAAGTAGTCCAAGCCCATGGGAACTGAGCATCGGTGTGGACTGTAGCACTGTCAGGTTTGGCCAGATTATGAGTACTTTCAAGGTCCAGTGTGTGACCGTATTGTTTATTTGTTTACTTCAGGATGGTTCTGTCCAGCCCTACCTCTCTGTAGCTTTTCTCACCTTAAATTTCATTATGAGAACTCCAATGTGACAATTGGAACAACTGTCCAAAAAAGAAGAGATAAGAAATTCCTTTTTCTTAAAGATAGTAGAATATTAGGCAGTGAAAATAATTTTCATTTTAGCTCTGGAGGAAGAAAACTCAATGTAGTTAACTAAAAATCTGTTTTGCTCAGTATTTTTTTAAGAATTGGTTTCTCTTCTGCAATTAAACAAAAAGATACTGCTATGTGCAGTCCAGTATGTGGCTGGCTTTTGAGAAATCTTTTACAAAAATTGAGTTTGAGCATTGATATAGTAATTATATTTGCATAAAATTAATTCCTGTAAAGGAGAAAGCCAATTTCATCAAATTTCTATGTAATTTCTTGGCAAACTAAGTCACTGATATAAGAACGTATGACAGCTTTGTCTGGGGATGATAAAGCATCTGTTCTACTGATGCTCTGTTAAGAATATAATGCAACTAGAAAATTCAAGTTACAATTGCAACATATCTTTTTATGAGATTTGGTCTCTTCTGAATTGGGCTGTATGCAGTGCCTGTTTTCATGAGAATGGGACAATTATTTTCCAATTAACTTGTGTGTTTATCATAACATAGTAATTATTTTAGCCAATGATGCTCTAGATTAATAACAATTTTGGTAGTAACATGCATAAGCAAGAGAAAAACTATATAGCAGCTCCCAGTAGTATCATAGTAAGCAATTTCATGTACATATTACAAAACTCTGCTGTTAAGGCTTCAGAATCCAGCAGTAATAAAATTCATTCTTTGCTGAAAATGATCAAATAGACTTTCCATGCCTGCAATTTTTATTTCCTGTATTTTCAAGATGTTTATCTAATTAGCTTTGTACCTTTATTCTGTTAACTTCTCAAAATTGAAATGATGTAGCTGTTGCTTTGTTCTGTAGAGAAAAGCCACATGCTACCCTTTTAAATGACAGATTTATTAGTGAAGCAAATTGTCAGCTATTTTAAGTCAGCACAGGCCTAGTGAAGCTGCTAGAACGGTGTTGGTGTACAAGAAAACAAGTGTGCATAAAATGCATAGATGATACAGCACTTGTTTTCACTGTAGTTTCTCCAGTTCATGTTATTTGTAACACTAAGATACTCTGATGTGATGAATCTGAGGATGTATTTTGCTGCATATTCAGCATATGAATCCTCAGTAACGTGTCAGTCATAGTCATTCCCATTAGCTTGGTTGCATGTTACGTAGTATAAAGCATTCTTAAAATTACAGAGTATTTTAAAGATGTCCGATTCCTCTCTGAATATAAATGTGTGCCTGCTCTGTAGTGAAAATACAATTCCATGTAGTTTGTGTTTAATCCACGAAGGCTTAAGATCTTAGATGGGAAGAGGTTGTCAGAGGTACTAAAATTTTTTAGTATCGGGCTAAGAAAAATACATAGGACTCTCTATTTCCCTTTCTGGCATTCCCATTGCCTGGAAACCTTAAGCCATGCCAGTTTGTAGTCTCATCAAATCTTTATTTCAATAATATAAACATGATGAAAGCTTGTTTTGGCCCCAGTCAATTTTTTTGCTTGTCTGGGGTTTTTCAGGGGGTTGTTAGCGTTTTGGGGTTTTTTTGAGGTTTTGGGGGTTTTTTTTGTTTGTTTGGTTTGGGATTTTTGTTTGGAATTTTTTGTTAGTTTGTGTATTTTAACCTATCCTCTCCTGTTAATGAGAGCAATTGGCTAATCCGTAGGGTGTGTATATATACATATCTGTGTAACTTCATGTAAATCATCTTACCTTCCATTTATTTTTCAGACATTGTTTTTATTCAATGTTTTTCTCTTTGGTCCCTTAGTATTTCGTTTCCCACTGAGTTGCTTAAACCAGCTTATGTATTGCTTGCTTCTGTGGAGTGAATATGTTTAGTAATCTCACAGGTCCCAAAAGTGTAATGGTGATTGTTGGATGTTTTTTTTTTCCCTTCAGCACTGGATACTGAGAATCTTCTAAATCAGATGTTGTCAGAACACGATCACTAGAGAAAGAAACACAAGATTATAGGAAACCATGATGAATTAGACTGACTAATTCAGTTTCTCGCCTGCATACTGCAGGAGGTCTCACTTCAGAGGCTTTGTGTGGATATTTGCTTTATTTTGAGAATACAGTTCCATGTCTTATTCAAATTGAAAGTGAGAAGTTTACTATTTGAAGTTAAACACGATATTACACAGCTTGCAAACACTCACGAAGGAAGGGTTTCAGAAGCACATGCAGAACCAAAAGCGGTGTTAGTGAATTTGGTTTGCAGTATGGTGATGTTAAATGGTACAGTGTCCTTCAGAATAGTGTTTTAAAACCAGTGTAGTTCTAGAGATAGACCACTTTTGGAACAGTTACTAGACTAGCTCTGCCATACAGTATGGTTGGTTATTGGAACTAGGTATGGCAAGGTGGTTAGCAAGCTGCATATGTCTTCTCGCTCACACTTTACCTTTGATTTTGTGGTCATGCTTGCTGCAGAGTAAATAAATAAATAAATTCCCTTGTCTAGTAAAAATTTCAGTAGCAGCTGTCTTCATTTAATGCTAAACAGTGAATGTTAACTAAGGACTCTGTGTTCCAAGATTTTAAATATTTTTTGCTCCAGCTGTGTTGTAGTAGTTGATACTGAAAACTTGAGCTTTTCCTCTTTTTTCCTTCAGTGCACCAATGCCTTATCTAATTGGCGTCCACTTAAGCTTAATAGAGGTAAGTTTACTATTCATTTCTGCATACTGGTAAGCAAGAGGTGTGTGTGCCATAAACAGTAATGGAAATGCTTCCAAAAAAATCCCTGCATAGAGGAATACAAAATGTAAGTCTCAGATGCTTTGCAAAGTAAAAAATGTCTGTCTCTGAAATCTTACTTTTGAAGTGTTTTATGGACGCATATAAGTTCTACATCACGATTTCTTCCTGTGTCTATTTAATAGCTCAGTAATGGGTTTTTTCCCGTCTTTTTTAGTGGTTCAGCAACAGATTTTCCCAATAATAAGAACAGTTAAAATTTTTTGCAGAGTCACCATCAATCAGAATTCAGCATCATCCTGATTTCCCAGATAATTTATGTTCTGTCCCTCTTAAAATCCGAGTCTAACATTTAGCTCATAACATTCGTAACTATTGATTTAGAACTGAAGGGGTTTTTTTGCCAAAAACCAAGGGGTAGCCTTTTTGGATTTGAACATACAACAAAACAATAGAACTCACCTGAGAGGTAAGTAATAGCTGGGCGATAAATAGCTTTGCCTTGGTCCATAACCATTTGACGATACCATTTAGCCTATGTGTGAAGTCTGTTTATCTTGCAGAGTAGATAGTTTCTTAGGGAAATTTATTTGATTTGCGTTTCTGCTAAAGCAGTTCTAAGGATCAATATACATTTGCTAGGCTGTTGAGATGGGTTCTTCATCAGTCTGCGCCACTAGCACTTTTGTGTTTCCGAAAAAGAGCCTTCTGTCATGTATACTTCTTAACTCTAGGCATAGCCTTATGTTCTCTCAAATCAGGTTCATATGACCTGCATACATTGATGGTAGTCTCTTGACAAGCATCTTTTTCCTTATTCCATCAGAAAATAATGGAATGGAAAGCCTTGCCCTGAAAAAGAAGTCACTGAATTCCTCCTTGATGACACTATTGTGTGTTACATTGTACGACCATACAGGAAAGAGTAAGTGTGTTTTTTTTTTTTTTTTTTTTTTTTCCCCCCCCTGAAAGGAACAAATTATTGAATTCTTAGCTGCTAGTCAAGTCTATTGATGGAAGATTGTTTCCTCCATTCTTCTGTAATACTAGTAGACATCACATGCCCGGGTCTTAGAGAAATCTGCAAATAATTGTTTAGTTTTCTCTGTTTTTCATCTGATTTTATGCTTAGCATCCTATCTGATTTTCACCTATAAGAGAGAATGAAATGTTATAAGATATGTATAGCTGCAAATATTTAATTATGCTTTGTGTAAATCTTGGTTTTCAAGAATTCATTTCTTGAATGTGCTTATGTTTCAGAGATTATTAGTATGACCTTACTGTTTAAAGAGGAGGTGTTTTTAAAAGCTCCTCTGAATCCTGCATCTAATTCACAAATCCTATATGTAAAGCTCAGAATATTGTCTGCCATTTTTGCCCTTTGTAGAATCATCATTATAATCTAGCACATTATATAAAAATGCAGTTCCTGAGGATGCCATAGTATAATTCTTTTCCACTTTTTTTTTCCTCCTTTTAACAGAGAGTAAAAAATAGATCGTTGGAGGATGTGGTTTTGCTAAATGTTGACACAAACACTCTAGAAACCCCTTTTAATGACCTGAACAACCTACCTGGTGAAGTGGTGAGTCTTACGGATATTTAATTCTTTCTTTCTTACATAGATGCTTGAATTACTAGTAGTTATTTTTGCCTGGTTTTGCTGGTATAAAAGGAATAAGGGGGTGAAAAGCAGCAAGTGTAGACCCCTATATTTAAGATTTTTAGCTTTTTGACGGTTGAGGAGATGTTGAATGGAACATCATATTTCTCATTGTAAAAGTAGGATCATAATTATAAAGCTAGCTGCATTCATTAGGCATAGCTGCTTTAAACGCAAGAGTCTCTTCATCTCATCTTAATCATTATATTACAAAGTAGGCATTTCTGTCTGCCTAGTGGCATGTCTTGCAAAAGAACGAGAGTTTTTGAAGGCAAAAAGAAGAAGGGGGCCAATTATCGGCTTCTGCTTCCCTGCCACCTGCCAGCGCTTTCCTTTTAATTAATGATCTGATGGCACTGGTCAATATAATAAGAAATGCTTGTACAGTTGGGGTCAGAAAATTCAGGCTTTGATCTTCTTCAACTTTCTGAAACATTTATTTGTTTTCTCTAAATTATTTCAGTTTTATTTTAATCTCTTCTATCCTGCTGAGGGCTGCGTGAATGAAAACCTATACTGTTTGTCATTTGCTTTGGCAGAGCAAAGACTGCTTACTTAGAATTCTATTTGTAAATTAAACTGCAAACCCAGTTTGTCATAAAAGACGTCTGATCCTTTTGAAATGACGAAAACTGTCTTTTGTCTGTAAAGGATGATAAATTAAGTGCCAGTTCCTTCTGGACTTTGATCTTGCAGAGAGTGTCCACCCCCCCACACTTTTTTTTTCTCCTTATTGCCTATAGGAGAACATACTCTGTATATCATTTTAAATAGTCACAAAATTCACTTAACTTGTTTTTCACAATAGAGCTCTAAAAGAATATTATTGTGAAGCCACTGTTTTGATTATTTATTACTGATGCTCAAGCTATCACAAATGGTTGTTGAGATAAAGAATTTTATATTAAAATGTGAAATCAAAGAGTTGCATTTTCTGAAATTGTAAATCATAAAACCTAACTCTCTTAACCAAATTAAGGTGCTGTAGTGACATACTATTTCTTTTGGTTTTGCTGGTGATTTGTGTATATTTATTACAATAGAAATCAAACTCTTGATGATTATATTAATGTAATTTCCTTTTCATTTTAATGCTGTTAAAATTTGGGCTTTTAATAGATCATCCGTTCAGTCTTTCTTCTGATTCAGTATGTTATTGTATGAAAAAGCATACAAATGCACACACTTACATGTAGGTACAGTAATTTTGACTGTACTCTGTCGTTCAAGAGTATAACAAGTTATGTAAAAAATGAATCTTTTCTGGTGTGTCAGTAATTTTAACTGACCTTGCATTCAGTGACTAAGGTTGAGGTTATAATGGGATGGAGGAACATACCTCTTGTCAAATAATAGCTGGATGTAGAATTGAGAATTAGGCATCATCTTCCATAAGATACTGGAGGTGTAGCTGGAGGTCCTTCAAACAGGAAAAATGGATATTTGTGCAATAAGAGGGACTTCTCATGTATTTTATAGATGCATATCAGAATGATCTCTGAAATGAGTAGGCTAGCATGAAGAAAATAAGGATACGGATCTTTGTACATTTAGAAGTATATTCTCCCCCAGGATATATGCATGTTACTATTATTAATGTTAATGAAGGTTATCCAAGTGTACAGGCTATACAGTAGACTTAAAATATTTAATTCCATATCTAATATAGAACAAAACAGAATAACCTATAAATATACTTGCAGAATTTGAGGGCTTTATAATGAATCTTTTAATTTGAATATTGCCATCTTTTCCTCTACTTCAATTTGTAAAGCACTTTGATTAAAACAGCTTAATGGAAAACATGTACAATTTTAGTGGGAAAACCTGGAAACAAAAGGCACAAACAATGTCTGTGTTTGGCTCATAAAATGACGACATGCTTGTCCTCCTTTCGCGTTCATGAGGGGCGGTGCAACTGCTAACATCTCAGTTAAAAAGTGTAAGATGTAGGAGTGTAAAGTCAAAATGGTAAGTTAGACTTAAAACGTTAAAGCAAATGTCAAAGATACTTGCACGTGAAACACTTTAACGTATATACATAAACCTCATAAGCATATATACAAAGGCAGTAAAACTTCTGATGAAAAAATATGGTGAGTACCTCTGAAGAGTGTTAAAATGGAATGAAGAACTGAAAAACATAAAAGAAGCTGTAGTCTTACTGTCCCTTTCAGAAATTGATTCCAGGTTGGTTTACAGCCTAACAAAAGGGTTGTAGTGTTTTCAGAGTTTTCTAGAACTGTTTCTTGTGTCTGAAGGAAATTGAGTAATTATATTCTCGATCAATAAGCCTGATGATGTCTTCACAGGATAGATATTTAATAGTTTACCTGTGTATAAGTAATATGTCTGTTAAAATGCTCTGTGTATTTTTTCATGATAAATCTAAGATTGAAAAATAGTTACTATATGGCATTATCTAATAAGCTGTATAATAAATTAACTGAGATTTAAGGGCATTTTTAAATCATTCACTTGAGCATTTAAATTATAGTTACAGGCTAGATGACTTTCTATGCATGTGAACTCTATTATTCTGTCAGACTGACCAGTGGTCTTGACTGTGCAAAGGTCAGTGGTCACAGTTGTCCTGAATTACCAGTCCTTTTTTCATGTGGACCCTCTGCTGCGTTGCATGCTGTAATCTTCTTAATGGCTTCATTCCAATATTCACACATAATATTTTAGATTTATTGACTGTTAGAAATACTACCATGCCAGTAGCAGTTCCGCTACTCCTAAGGTATTTAAAATTGGAAAAATAAATCAGTGCAAGACTTTCAGGAATCCTTTGTTTTCTTAGAGGGGGGAAAATCCCTCTTTTTCGTCTCTTCTGACAAGAACACTTGTTTTTAAATTTCATCATTTCACTGTGAATTTGTCTATTATTTTATAATTAAAAAAAAAAAGAGAAAAGCAAATAAGTAGCTACTTCTGTGGGAGTAAATTTCCTAATACAATAATACGTAGATCACCACTTTAATAATATAAAACATTTTAAAAAGAGCATTTGTGGTGTATATGAATTAGTGTAGACCATAGACACAAATTTTTACACCTTGGGCCTGATCCTGCAATACCTGCTTTCAGTTAACTCTGACAAAGACTACTCCTTTGCTCAAATTTGAACACTTTCAAAAAAAGTCAGAGAATTGAGAGAATTGCTTTTAGCAACCAAGTCTTACTGATTTCTCCATAGACAAAGCAGAACTTTTATAAATATGATCTTCAGAAAACAACAGGCTTTAGAGGTTTTTAGCATCTTCTGTGGTCATTAAATGTTGTTAACAGTAAAATCTACAGAGCTGTTGAAAGATGTGCGTAGCCTTTGCAGCATGTGGTGTCTACACACTATAATGCAATAAAGAATCTAAACAGGGTTTTGGAGTTTTAGTTTTGAGATTCCTGAAGTCACAGGATTTTAACACTGTAAATCAGGCAGTTGAACATTACTATTCTAAAAATAGCATTTGAGAAGTAGGCTCTAATTCACATAGAAAATTAAAGTTACTTTACTACAATTACTGAGAGTGCAAATTATTTTTGAAAATACAATGATTAGTAGCATTATAAAGGAGTATGGTCAACATGTAGCAGTGAAACTGAAAAGATTTTTTGTGAAATTTGCGTATCATAATTTACTATGTTTTCCCCATCCAAAATTAGCCAAAATTATTACTAATAGGTTTTAGAAACTCAGAGCACTTGGCTGTGTTTGCAGTGTTATGAGGCAACTGTTTATAATGACTAAATTCTTAAAGTTGAAATCCTGTTGAGCCTTGATATAGTTTTAAAAGGTAGAATGTGAGATTAAAAAGTACATCTAATTTTAAAAACATTTGTATTTAAGTAGTTGTTTTCCTCTTTACAAGTATCTGTGTTTAAATGCTGGAGAGCTAACCAGGATGTCAAAATCCTGTGTTTGTAGATCATATCAAAGATCTAGAAGCCCTTTCATTAACAGTATTGATTTTAAATCATATCAGATTCCATTTTGCTGTAAGGATTTTGTTTTGTTTCTCTTCTCTGCCATCTTTTCACTTTCCTGCTGTGGAGAATGGGCTTAATTTTATAGTGACATGATCTGATGGGGAACGCCAAAAACTAGTTTAAAGCATAACAACTGTCACTGATACCAGAAAAATACCTGGATATCATGTTTTCAGAGATCTGGTAGTCATTGGGAACCCCAGTGCATGGTTCTGCTTTTCTGAGGCAACAAAAGTTTTGGATACTTCTCTATGAGCTTAAATTTGTATGTGTGCTTAAGTTTTTGCAGGAGCAAAGGCTTTGATTAATAGTTACATGATATTATTAATGTATTTTTTAACTTTGTATGTAGTTCTGTTCTTCTACTCACATGGATATTGAAGTGATATTAGTCATGCTTTGTTTCTGATTAGATAGTTATATTTTAGGAGTCTTAGACAGGACATAGGGTGATTATTTTAAAAAATGATGCTTTTTGTTTTGATGACCAACACAGTATGTTTCTACGATTTAGGTACACTTAATTCCATATGAAAGCTAAATCACATATCAGTCTCATGACTTAACAAATCTCTGAAAAACTGTTCTATTGATTTAAACCTTCCTGAAGCTCAGATTGCTCTTCATTGGTAGTGTTTAGCAATCTACTGAAGTCACCTTCCTGTGAGAAGCTGTTGCTAGGAGAAGATAAAAACTGTTTGCTTCCAGTGCAAATTAATAATACCATTTCTGAAATGGATTACCAGTGTCTTCCATAAATAAATCTTAACAGCATTCTAACCCCTGTGGTTTGTTTTTTGTGGTTCTTTTTTCTTTTTTAACTTTGTAGAAGGCTGGTTTTGCTTAAGACATGCTTAAGACATGCAAAGAATGGGAGAAAAGCAGCTTGGCATTTTAATCATAGGTAGATGGATTAAATCATACATGAGGAAAAGATTTTGATAAAGATCCTGCTTGATATTTTTTTGGCTTGATGCCATAATTGTGTATTTTCTTTGAAATTTTAAGAGTTATTAACGATGTCACCAAAGGGATGTCTCGCTTTTAGATCTAAGCAATCACAATCCTGCTGTGCACCAAGTCCTCCTAAGTAGTTCAAAGCACCCGGTCTCTTACCTATACCTACTGTATTGACTGTAATAACTACCACTCTGTCTTTGATTAAACTGTGGAGCTGGGAGAAGTTGCCGGTAGCATACCCAAAGGTTCAGTTTGGGTTTGCTATCACTTGGTGTTGGGATAAGCCCTGAGAAAGCACTGTCCCTCTGTGTGTGTATTTGCTGACCTCAACTAGAAGGAAACCTGGAAAGGTCTCAAGGGTGCTTCAGACATGCTTCAGACAGTATTCCAATTGTGATGATTGGGAAATCAGGGTTGTGGCACATACTATCTCTGCAGGCTTTTTCTTAAGAGCACTGTGCTCCTAATACTTCTGCAGAATAATCTAATAGAGCTCTTCTTGCCTTTTACCATTGCTTGCTGAGAAAAGCAGAAGTTGGGGGAACTTTCTTTGAATTCCACCATAGCATTTCTGAGGCTCAGACTTCCTCCAGAATGGCAGCACAAAAATGTACATCTGATGTACACACTTTTGTGCTGGAGAACCTGCCTCTAAGTTGCCAGCCCATTGGGATGTTTTTGATATTATTGAACTGATAACTTACCAATACTGCAATGAAGCAGGAAATCTGTTGCTTTCTGTTGTTTCTTTGTAACAGTTTTTTGCTTAAAGCATCCTATTTATTGACTTATCTTAGGTACATAGAGCCTGCCAGAACTAAGAAAATCAGAAAATACTGTTTTCTTTCACGTCTCCCATAAATTCTCTGCTATTACATCATCTTTACCCACTTTCTTCTCTTACCATGTCTTATCATCTGCCATAATTTCCCCCAAGTTCGCAAGGTATAATTTAGAAGAAAGTAGACTTAAAAGAATATAGAGGATTTTCTACCTTTTCCCTCCCTTACATTTAGAAAATTTAGGCTTTTTCTGTCATGCCAGAGACAACATTTTAAGATTGACAATTATTTTTTTTTTAATCTCATGTTACTGCTTATGTTTTAGTGACAGTGAGGTGACATTGAATTGGCCTCATTCTTAATAACTTTAAAATAATCATAGTCTGAAAAAAACAACAAAAAAAAAATCTAAGCCCAAAAACCCCCAAAACAAAACAAGCAAAAAAAAACCCACAAAAAAACCCCAAACAAGACCCAAACCAGAAAAACCCCAAACCAAAGATCTGCATTTATTTTTTTCAACCTTGAACTGTTTAACTGATTTTTGTACTCAGACTTGTACTTTTTTTTCTTTTGAGGTGTAAGGAAAAACATAAATGAGCCTTGGTGTATGCTTTCCATGGGCTAAACGAATCAGGCTCTGAACTTTTATCTAGATCTATGGAGCTTGGATATAAATTGAAAAGATCACAGCTATGGGGAAAAGACCTATACTGTAAGGGCCTTTCTGCATAGATTATGAACATCATAACTCAATAATTTTTTTTTCAAAACTATAGTTATAATTGGACCCAATGGGGGTCTCTCTCTTTGATCAGATCACAGTAACTGTGACTTTACACTGGAAAATGTCACTACTATGAAGGTTTATCACCTGTAGAGCTGGTCTTTTCTCTGATGCCATGTTCGGTTCTCATTAGCATTATTCAAAGTTTAGTTGTTAATTAGGTTGACACTTCAATTACAATCATCATCTACAAGAGCAGTCAGGACTGCTTGCATAAAGAAACAAAAAGATACTCATTCTTGCATGTATTTCTGAAAGAATGAAAGCTGTCTTGGTGATAGTTTGTGTTTACAATGTTTTGTTTAAAGAATAACTCTATTACTTTTTATAGTATTTAGTGACTTAAATATTGCTTTATTGGGTATACTGCAATACAAAAGGATGTAGAAATATATATTCTATATAATTGGAGTTGACGTACTTCTCCCGATGTCCCTCATGATGAAAATTAGGAGAGTGTAGACTATTAACTGGGTGTAATTCCACATATTTTTAAAGAATACTTTAGTAATTCCAGAATAACATGATTTTTCTCCAAAGTATCTCTCAGTAAGAATTATCTAAATCTAAATTTTATTTTTGTTTTTCCCCTAATTCTATATAATCAGTGATTGCCATTTGCCAAATAAAAAAAGACAGACGTCCTTGGGGAAAAGAAAAGAAAACAAAAAAAGCCCAAGCACTAAAATATTTTTTTTTATTTTTTTATTTTTTTTTTTAAACTACAGGTGCCTCCTAACTATTGTTGTTACTTTTTCCTCCAGTTTCAAATGTTTTTATCTTTGAGGACAATTCTAAAGGCAGTGTAGCACTGAATTTATGCAAACTTCTCAACTATTTGACAGTGGTAGCAGGTACTCCTATGGTACATGGGAAATTATATAAGACAGTAATTTGACTTAAAAAAAATCCCTAAAACTGAATAGAAAGTGGCCATAAAGAGTCCTTAAAGATAAGCCTTTGTAGCACAAATAAAAAATGTCCAACTGTCTTCATTCAAAACAGGCAGGTACATGTTATGGTTGAGGGGAAAAAAAAATCTGCAGAAAAGTGGCTCATGTGCATTTTACTGTAAAATAATTAAGCTTATTTATGTCAAGAGGCCTTGGGAAAAAGAGAGCATAAACCAATTTGCATTAGCACTCTACCATCATCCCCTGCTTTCATTTCAATTAACAGACCAGCAGGTGCTCTTTGCAGTTAAAAAGATAAGCTATCAAGGAGGAGGATGAATTTTTGGCTGACCTGTAGACACCATGGTTTGCCTGCTGATTGGGTTCATACCTCGCTGTACCAATTTCTGAGGTGTTAATTTAACTGTTCCACTCTGTCATACAGGTCTCGGCCTTGAAAAATAAACTGAAAAAGCAGTCTACAGCTACGGGTCATGGAGTAGCCAAGGCCTTTCTTCGGGCACAGGCAGCACTGTTTGGATCCTACAGAGATGCACTAAGATACAAACCAGTAAGGCTGCTTCTTTACTTCTTTACTAATTTGTAAGAGCATGGTCTCATTCTTTGCAAGGAAAATGTAAAATGTTTTAGCCCAGTCAAAGAAAATGTTATAAATCTTACTCTATGCTAAGGATCCATTGGCAATTTAGAAGACACTACCACCTCCTAATGATGAGTTATACTGAAAAATAAATACTTGTCCAGTCAGCTATTTTCTTATTTATATCACTTGTATAAATTATATAGTGTAAAATCCGATTATATTAATGAAACTACTTACATGCAGTTCACCTGGTTTAATGTGGCGAAGAACTGAAGAGGATGTACCTTTAACTCCATAGGTTTTCACTTTACTCGTCTAGAGACTTTGCTGGGTTTGAGGCCAGAAGCTTTGAATTTCCTAGCAGAAGCCATGTAGGAGTCAAACATGCATCTTTTCTATTATACACTTACGTTGATTCCACTGAGAAGTTAGGAGAAATGAAAATCCATTTCATCCCATCAGAACTTCAGAATTTGTATTTCTGAGATATTGCTAGTAGTCAGTAGATGAATGTGTTACGCGCTTTCATCCTTTCTGGTTTATGAGGGTGGCACATACTGAGCCTATTAGAGAGAAAATAGTTTATGGGAGACAAGAGATTAATTTCATCTGTCAGTTCAGGTTCTTTTCTTATGGTATTTGCAAACTACTGATAGTAGTTCCATTTGAGGGGGAGGGAGGGTTGGTGTGGGGTTTTGGGGTTTTGTGTGTGGGTATTGGTTTTGGTTGGGGTTTTGGTTTGGTTTCTTTTTTCCTCCTCTGATTGCATAGAAAAGAAGATATTTATGAAACCTTTACTTGGGTGTTTTTTTTTTTTTTTTTTTTTTTAAGATATTTTATTTCAGAATATCTCAACAAGCAGAAGTCTGCTGGCAAATACTGACATGTCTTGAACTGGCATCAACTTGTCCAAAGACAAAAGCATGTTAATAAAAATAAAAATAAAATATTTTGACCTGTGTTCACATGGTTTTAACTAATTTAGTATTTTACAGAAAATTTGTTCTGGATTAGTAGAAACCAAGAGGAGTTGTCCCATGATTGTTCAGCTCATTCTACATGTGGCTTTTCAACTCAGTTTAATGCATTGTGAATTGGGAAGTTCAAGAAATAAAATAACATTTGACTGTATTAGGACTATTTCTGAGGAATCGCAAACCGTGTGAACTCTTACTGCAAAGAAAATACTAGCCTTTGCTTTGGAGGTTGTGGGGCTAGATCTGATAGAGAAATCTAAGCCACAGCTGTGGACTTTATTTGCATTCTGTCAGGAGCTCAAGTAGCTTTCATGTAGAACATACGTAGGTGGTATACTTAAATGAGAATATTATTCTGAATAGATTTTGGAATACTTTTGCTATAAATAAGCTTGCCATATTTTCAGAATCGAGTACCAAGAGGTTTTGGGGTACCATTTTTTGGATCACAAACATCTGATGAAAAGTAAAATAATATATTTGGATAGTTATCGACTGCTTGGAAGTTGAAAAATATGTTTAAGTGAACTATTTTCCTTGCAACGGTGTGATCTGTATGATTTTAGCTTGAAACATGGAACAACTGTCATTAATATTCACTTTGAGTAAAGAACAGCTTTAATAGTGTCTGTACTCATCCAACACTTCTCTTCACTCCAAACGCTGTTCATCACACTGAACACTCATTCTGTGCAACTGTTTGTTTTCAGCAGAGGACAGATTCTCCTCGGTATAGCAATATGTCTTGAACAAACGTCTAGCAATTATTGAAAAAAAAAAATGATTGGTGAAAGGGAAAATGGGAAGCTTCAGGGGTCTTGAAAGGAGTTCATGGGACTCCAGAAGACCATATGGAAATTTTGACTACTTTAATACAGGAAATTTGGCATGTAATAGTTAAAGGTGATCGTAATTTTTATGTGTAATAAATGATAATAAAAAAATTAACTCAGTAAAAATTTCCAAGAAAAGTGGAAATAGTTGTTTTTTCTGATTTAATCATGATACTGAATTAAAAAAAAATTGCTCAAATCGATATAACTGCAAAACATATTTTTGTAATATACTACACTTTACCTTAGCAAATACTGCATAATTTTGCTCTAGAGCAAAACAGTACACTTGGTGCTAAAGACCTGACATTTCCAGATTTATTGTGGTTCTTATTTTAGTCTGGTGTTGAATACTGAATACCCATGACTAGTTGGAGCAAAAATTGTGCTTTAGTTTTTAATCCAGAAGGAATCCGGTTTATGGGTGATAGGTGGGGATGCTTGAAAAAATGGTTTCACTGTCATTTGATGAATGATCAAAACATAATCCATAACAAAATATCACTAGTGGAATGGTGAAGTATAATGTTTTTTGTATATGGTCTCATTCACGTAGAGGACTGCAATCCATTTTGAGATGTTGGGTGAGATACTCTGACAGGGAAATATGCATGGACTTTGTGGGGGTTTCCAGCAGTGGCAGTGAGGTCTTTCACACTGTTTTGCTATAAGGAGCTCTGGCACATAGAAGGGCATTTGGTCAGTGCATGGTTGTACTCATCCAGCTAGCAGCTGCAGTGTCAGCCATTGTGCTATCTGCAACATCAGCGATCATAGTTTTGACCACAAGAGTAACCCTACTGAGGCATTGCTGTTGTAAGATAAATGCTTCTTAGATAATGTAAATGTATATACAAATCCAAATTATGTATACTTTGGGATTGTCACAATTTAGCCCTGAACCTTTTGTTGCTTTTATTTTCTTTAGGTAGTCCAGCACTTGGGAATTTATCATGAAATAATATTGAATGTTCCATGTTTCAGAGTTGCATGCATAGGTGGGAGTTAGATACAAGATTAAAATTGCTCAGTTTGTGTCATTTTGTCAATCAATATACATGCAGTGTTGTGGTTTTTAATAGCTATTTTAATTTACACATGCTTCATGGACAATTTTTAGGCACCCTTGCTTATATCAGACAAGAGTCACACCAGTCAAACATTTTAACAGCTCTATGATGGTTAGGGAAAATGGGCTTTGCATATATACTTGTGCAAACCTTCCAGATGAAAGAGAAGACTAGTAAATTTTTTCCATTAATCCTGTACTGTACAGTCAGTACTATATGATGTAAAGAAATCTTAAACAGGTAATATTCCCAATATATGTCTAGAGATGGAGAGGTAGATAACAGAACAAAGAAGGAGTGGGAAAATCATTACTGTAAAATTATTCCTCATGATAGAGATTAATTATCATCAGGAAAATAAAGTAGAAAAGTTGTTTGCTTCTAAGAAGCAAACATCAGGAAGAAATACAGGTGTGGGTTTTTTTGTTTTTTAAGAAAAGGTAATTCATCATGGTTGGACAAATGCATTTCAAATATATTTTAAATAAAGAAATCCTCGTACTTTATGACACATCTATTAAAATATTATGGAATGCAAGCAACAGTAATTTATTATCTGCCTTTGAATAATTGTCTTTTCTTTAAAGAATTAGCTAACAAAAGATGAAGTCATAGAAAACAAATCACCTCTTTTGGGGAAAAAGTCCTCAAAGCTCCTGATGTTAAAACAAAAGAAATGAACCCTGGATAGCTTTGGTTTAAGTTATGATGGTTGTAACATCACTCATCGGAAATTAAGAAATGAAGAGCAAAGGCTAATGGCTTGCTCTGGAATGCTCAGCAGTAGGAGTTCATGGTCTCATCAGCGCACCAGGGGTGCCGAGATAACTTCCAGCTCGAAGATAGCACAACCTGTCAGCCCTGACTTTAATTGAATGCTAACTGGAGTGCTTTGGGCCAATATTGACGCCATTTTAAGTACTGACATCGGCTCTTCAACAAATGCAGATATATTGCATTCAATATACAATAAATGAAAATAATCCAATTAAATGTTATATTAGGGAAAAAAGATATTTCAAGATTCATAATGCATCTGAATTACTTGAGAATGCATAAGTAATGATTGCTTATAATTTAGTATCAGATTGAAACTTTTTGAGGACAGGTAACTCTTGAAATTGGTGTTGACTTGTTTACCTTTTCCCCAAGAGTTAGGCATAAAAAGTACTGCAAAGCATAGAAACAGAGAGAGAAGGAGAGACAAATGGAATGCCAGACCAGTTTGTGTTTAAATCCAGAAGCACCTGTGTTATATCTATTTATTGTGATTTCTGTAAGAATTTTATTTTACATGTTGAAAACTATATTGTTTAAATTGTCTTAAGGACCGCAGTAGCCCTTATAGTATTAATAGGAGTTGTTGTAGGGTGGAATTGTGACTATAAAAAATATCTGCACATCTGAATGTTTGGGTAGATTGCAAGAAATTTTCAGATTTTGCAGATTTGTGTGCAGTTTTGAATAGCACCTTCCTGAGTAGAATCATAGGTCATACTCAGTTATACCTGACCTTTATCTCTGAAAGTTATGATAGAAGATGAAATCTCAGCTTTGTACTTCCTTGATTTTAAACAGAGGACTTCTAATATCAAAACCAAAATGGTGTTTAATACTTAGGTGGCGTTTGTTTGTTTGTTTGTTTTAAAATAAATTATACAAAACTGAAGAAGTTATAGCCATATCTACTGACCTTACACTCTTCATATAATAAGCAAGAGCTACCATATGAAGGAGTATTAATTATAGCAGTAGTTCAAATACTTGGTATGAGTCAGCTCATGCTAGAGCAATACGAATGTTTTCTGAAATAAAGAATTAAAATGTACTTCTTGTTCAAGTTAAATATCACCAGATTTAGAAAGCACAAACATACCTTCTAATCTAAATTATTTTTCCTTTTAAAAGGATCATGCTGTTTTAACTTGCTGTTTTAACTCACTGTTTTCATGTAGCTTAGACTAAGAAATTCCTGCTATGTGTGGCAAGCTATGAAAGGAGAAGAAAATTCTATAGCAACTGTTGTTAAAAGGACAGATATCCTGTTTGGGCATAGATTGTTTGGTCTGAGTATTAGCTGTCTACCGTTCAGTATAGATTCCCCACTGGGTTTTGATCAAACTTGTTTTGAAAGTGCATTGTAGATCAATATAACGGGGCCATTTAATGGTCTTCTAGTTAAATATCAGTGGAGCATTCCTCTAAAACGCAGTTTCTAAAGGTACCTGGTTGTATTTGCAGAAATGAGAATGTTATAAGCCTTATGTACAAAAACTCCCAGAGCTATATTTATTAATATTGATTCAATAATTAATTTTTTTAATAGCACTTCAGAAGGCTTCATGTTTACATTAATAATCTTGAAGATTTGCTGAAGTTTTACTTGGAAAACGTTTTTGTTTTTTAGAGCCTTGTACAAATAAAAGAGGTAGGAGTTACTTGTATTATTTAGTGCAGTTTCAGTAAAGTTACAGCAGATACTCTGAGAAAACTTCAGTGTGGAATTTCTACAAGTTTCAACAGATTTTCTCATTTTGATGTGCTGAATAGGCAGGAGCTTTAAACTTACTCAAATTCTTAAAGCAATCTTGCTATCAGTAGGTTCAAACAAAAGATGACTTTTGGATGTGAAGTCTTTATAGATTTAAATAAATTTTCAGCTAAAGAATAGCTCTGGTTATTCTGTCTCTGAACTGTACTGATAAGGGAACAGATGCACCAATGCATGAGTGCTTGCTAAGTATCTGAAGCATCCAGTGATTAAAGGAAAGTATTTGGGGAAATATTACAGCCATGCGCTAAAAATGTGTGTTGAACTACCATTTCCTGGCATTCTGTTACACGGTTTGAGCAGGAGAAGGGCCATCAAGTATAACTATCTGGCTGCTCTCTTTTCCCAGGCTGATGTGGAAGGGAGAGCAAGCATGCCTGTTTTCTGCTGAGAGATAACCTCTCCTTTTTCTCTTTCATTTTTCCCAAGACAATTGGCAAAGTGTCAGTGGAGACATAGCTCAGTTTTCATTATTTTCAAAATATACTATTTAGAAAACTATTTTCTCTCTTTGGCGCAAAATTTCATGTTTCATAGTGTGTCATGAACTATCATCTACTAAGTTCTGCACTCCCATAAAGCCTCTGTATTTCCACAAGACATTTCTTTGTGTAGCAGCAATACATATATATGTAAATAAAAATAAGAAAAAGGAGTTGTTATAATTTGCTGTCTTGAAATTTTTTTGGAAGAACTACAGAACTGAGAGGAGAGTCTGCCCTCAGGAACACTGTGTCTTGTACCACCATGTCTCACTGGAGACTATTCCATTTGTTTTGATGCACTTTTTGCTGAGTAGCTTGGGGTCATCTTCTTAAGACAAGAGTCTTTAGGAGCTCATGAATAGCTAATGCAAAGTGGGTCAGGAAGGCACTGCTATTTAAAGTACCACAAACATTTCAAGTTACTTGGCAGATCCAGCATGTCCTGCATGTGTACAGTTTTCACGGGTTATCTTGGGATAAGAAGTAGGTAGAGTAACTTGGCTGTTTCTCCTCGAGACTTGATTGGCAAAGTGCTACATATTGGCTTTGCATATCACGTCATTCTGGCTGCCCTCTGAAAGGGGAGAAACTACCTCAGGTGAATGTGTAGCTTTTGGCTCTTCCAGTGAGGTTTCTTTTCTGAAAGAGGTTCCGTAAACACGTAAGGATGTAGAACTGAAAAACAACTTAAACATGAACTTAAGTACTTTGCTGAGTAGTATTGGACCTCTCAAGAGAGACTTAAAACATGGAAGCTTTTGATAGTATGTAAGGAATAAAAAATGGCATCACAGTGTTTTTACGCTAATATTCCTTGGATCGTATTTGAACCATTTAAAAACAAAGTGCAAGGTGTAAAGAGCAGTTGAAAATGATTCAGAGCCACTCCACCAAATCAACTGATCACATGCAGAAAACATCTTATGATGTTCTGGGACCGTATATCTGCCCAGGCAGCCAGAATGGTAAGAAAATGAAGTGGTGTGTGTGGTTAAACAGGGTTAGGATCAGAAAGCTGTGCTGATCATGGGCATGAATAAATTTGTCTTTAAAGTGTCTGATGGAGGTATTGTGAAGATCAGTATCACAGCTGTCTCTGCTCTTTTCTGTTTTGAATGGCTGAGGTGTCTTTTATTCTGCTGTGGGACTGCACTGTATATGTAGTTTTTGGGTAGTAAAATATTCTATGGTAGATTTAGGTGTGGCATTTTGTTGGATTCCACATTTTCTATCTATCAGACCTTTGGTGATTGTTTCTAACATGGTAATTATTTTGGTTTTGTAAACTTGGGTGAGAGGCCTTTTGTCTTCATGATGAAATCAGTTCATGTACCTTGATCACTACACAAACTTTGTGATATACCTGTAATCTATCCAGTCATGCCAAACACCTTCAAGTATTTATCACAAAGTATTGACAAGAATAACAGTATTGGAGAGAATGCTCATCAAAAATGTTCAGTGGTGTGTGTGAATGAAGTTAGGAAATTTTAAATGAAATTAGGGACTAGCATAGAGTCAGTTTGATTTTTTTGTAAATTATCTTATCAGCATCTTTTGTTTTTAAATAAGTGCTGGTTTTAGTAGTAGTTTTTTTCAATAAACATTTAATTTTCAATGAGTACTTGTTTATCTTCTTTTACCAAAGTGTTTTGGTGTTGGGTTTTTGGTAACTGTAGGCTATCCTCTTTTCCCATGTTATGGAAATACATTTCACTGTTCAAATTTTAATCTCATCTGTTAAGACTCTCCATAACAATGTTCCAAAAAGTTTGTAGTGTTTTTTTTTTTTTTAATAAAAATAAAATAGATATTTCTTTCAATAATTTCCTGTTAAATCAGCACTATATTTATCAGTCTTCTCATGTTTGGTAGAATAAAGGTAAAATTAATTTGGTGCAGACACCTATTTTGGTCTGAATTAGAGTTAGGTTTAGTAGCACTGCTGATTTAACATGCCAGGGAATCAGAGTAACCCTGAACAATAATGCATGTTGAATTATTTGTAGTAGTGGACCTGCTCTTCCTCAAAATTTGAACCACTTCCCTGAAATTATTAATGAAGAGCGCTATAAAGGTAACATGAACCAAATATATACCTCTTTAATTTTTCCTTCCAGTGCATGTTTTGTAGGCCTACAAACCAGAAGCTCAATTGCAAAATATATTGAGAACTATTTCAATATTGTATGAAGATTTTGGGCTTATTGTTGTCTAAGTTTGTTTAATTGGATGCATGTTTATCAAGATTGCTTGAAAGGGAATAATTGTATGTATTAGCTATTAATAAGTAAATAATTTTGTAATGGAGACTTTAGAATAAATGGGCATATTTCTGTGCTCTAGTTACCATCTAACTTTTCCTGCTTAAATTTTTTAGGGAGAGCCTATAACGTTCTGTGAGAATAGTTTTGTGAAGCATCGTTCCAGTACTACTAAGCAGTTCCTGGAAACTGCTGTTAATCTTCAACTGTTTAAACAGGTATGAGAGGGTAAATGACTGATGTTTAATGATTTTAATGCTTAATGTACATATTTAAATACATTTTCCTTTTGCCAGCATGTGAAATTCTGGGATAAAATATAATTAGATTGTTTACAGACAGTCATCTCAGTTTTGTTGTATTTTTAAATCTTCAGTTATAGTTAAAAAGCAGGGTGAGATGGAACTCAACAGAAAAATAACCCCAGGGTGCAGACGCAGTGCAACGTCTCTTCAGAGCCAGTCAGCTACTCATCTAAACAAGAAAAATCATGGATCTCCCAGCTTGATGGTTGAACTTCATTTACAGCTGTCTTGGCTCATAACCAAAGAACCTCAACTGCATAGTGTTTACTGAAATTGGACTTCAGTGGGGTTTTATTTAAAAACTGGATTCATACTGTTATTGCAGTTTTCATTGCTCATTTTTGAAGTATATGCACAGAGAATGTTAGAGACCCAAGCCATAGGGGTGGCCTGAAGAATATTCTAGGTGATCTGTTAATGCAGATTTTGAGCTAGTAGAGAACAAATTGTTGGATGTCTGGCACAGCTCAGTAATAGTTTTATTACAGTCCTTGAAATGATTTTTTTTTTTATTTTATTCTGTAATTCTTTTTTCTCTCTTATCATCACATGACCCCTTTGCATCAAAAGGGTGTTAAGAATCTTATTATTAGTTTTTTAGGAAAATCAAGGAAAATCCTAATGAAATCAGAAGACTCACAGAAGTATATATTTTCCTGCAGATATGTGGAATGATTGAGGCATGGGAGTTCATGTTTAAATAAGCTGGTGGACTCCTTTGAAGATATACTGCCATGATAGATAAGGGAAATTCATTATACATAGGATCTTCTAATTTTCAAAAAACATTTGGTGTTAATCAGAGGCTTGTGTTTCGTGTAAAGATTTATGCAAGGAAGATAGTTTGGAGAAGTCCTGTGAAAATATGTTTCTCCTAATTGTATAAAAGTTAGGGAAATACTGATCGTAGACTGTGGCTCCTGTAATTTTACTGTGTTTTAATTTGTACGTCAAAAAAAAAATTAAGTAAAAATATAATAATAAAGAATAAATCTGAAACCTTTCAAAGCATTCAGCACACATGATTGAAATGGAAAGAAGTAATGGAGTAAACAGTGTTGCTTATATTTTGCATATCTTGGTGTGATAGGCTAGCATGAAACTTTCTTAATAGAAAGCTGCTTACAAGCAATGTTTCTAAATTGTTTTCACACTGGTACTACTAAAGCAAGACCTTCAGCTTAAGAAAAAGTCTTAACTCCACTGAAATGAATGGGCTTGTCAATGTGGCTCTGTACTTACCCATTACATTTTAATGTGTTCAATTAAGCAGAATCAGTTTACAGTTTGTTTATAGCTTGTTTTAATTTTATTTCAACTACAGAAAATAATATATTTTAGAGGATTAGGAAATGGTAACAATTTTGATGATGTGTGGGCTTTAATAGTACTAGTAATAGTTGGTTTTTTTCATTCCTCTAGTTTCTGTTGCAAAGGTTACTCCTGCTTTTTCAGTTAATCCTCAGCCCAGCTGCATCTTCTCCAGTTTTTCCCACTGACAAATGGACTGTTTTCCAAGTTGTTTGTGTTCAAAAGGACTAAACTGTATTTCACTCCGTTCTGGGAACTTTTAAGCAGAAAATAGTTCTTAGAAGCTGCCTTAAATGTAGACCAAGCAGAAAATAGGTACTTTAAATACACTTTCCCCCGTAACTGACAAGTAATCCGTCTTCTGTCCTTTTTTCTTAGTAGGTTTTTAATCCCCACCTGCTATATTAGAACATGTTAATTCCTCTAATTCAACCGCTGTTTTAATTTTGGAAGTTGTATCTTTTCACGAAAGTACCAGGAAATCACTGTTGGAATAAATCGTGGAATTAATTCTTTGCGTTACTTCCATTCAGATTATTTTCACCTTCAGCATCATCTTGTTTATGCTTTGTATTGCATTTTGATGATCTTTCTATTTATGATATCCCAAAATGTATTAGCACCTGCCAGTCTTCTGTACCAAAATCATTAACTAACCTGTAAATAGGATCATTCCCAACACTTATGTATAAATACCATGACCAATGACATTTTTTCTTTTTCTTATTATGAGCTGTTAATGCCTTTTTGGGCCAGTCCTTATCCAACCTGAAGTTCAGGTGTACTGTTCAGGTACTCTACTTTTATTTAATCTAAAATAGTACTTTGAGACACATGCAAGACGCTTTTCTAGGGTATAGATAAATTGTATTTCCTTCATCTAGAAAAGTAATTGTTAAAGAGTGTGAGTTTTGATAACTCATATAATATATCTTTCCAGTTGCTCATTTACTCTTTTCCCCCACAAAGTCTATTTGTAGATCTATTTGTAGCCTCATCACATTGAAAAGGACAAACTGACAGACCAGCACTTATCAGAATGGTACTGTTATACTTCAGATCAACTGCGTTTCCTTTACCTTGATAGACACACGTTTTGGTCTGGTGTTTTTGTGGTTGTTTTTTTTTTAACCTTCAGATGTATGTGCTGGTTTCCTTAGAATTGTGTAACAGACCTGAATCTAGGGAGTTCTTGACTTGAGATTTATTCCTTGGGTGTTATAATGTACATTTTTGTATTTCATTTTCATTAACACTTGTATGTTTGTTCCCTTATTCAGCATCATAGTCTTTACTACAGATTGAAGCAGGATATTCTTGGCAGGGACCATGCCTAGGTTATCTTTTTGCCTCAAACCATTCTCTCAGACTTATAACTTATAGAGATGTCTTTTACATCAGGTTGATGACTTAACATTTTGGAAATTGAAAGGACTGTTATATTGCTCTGATAGAGAATAAACCAAAACATACATTTTCCAGGAAATCATAGAAGTAATTTATGATAAACACCCTGATGGGGATCACAACTATAGGGACATAAGAACTTCAGTTTGCTGGCTTTAGTTCTCTAAAGCTGGCTTCTGTTCTGAATAGATTTAATTTTAAAAACCCTGGTTATAGTTATTCTTAAACTATTAGGATATTTAATCATATTAAAATTATTTTTCTTAAATAGTCTAATTTCCTGATTAAATATTCTATGTATGAGTTTTTCTTTAGATTAAATATTTTCTTAATTTAATTTCTTAATCCTTAACTTAAACATTTATATGTTTAAATGAATATATACTTACGTTACTACTTTTCTCACTGTTTTTTTCCCCCACATATTTGATATATCTACTGCTATGTATGCTATCTGTTTATTAGCTTTTTTCAGAGCCTTAGAAAGGCTCTCCTTTCATGAGGGTAGCATGGAAGGTAGCTGATACTTATTTCAAGCTGTAAACATAAGCAATTAATAGTTGCATCTTACATGTCACATAGAGTGTCCAGGGAAATTATTAATTCATTCTTAGAACTAGCATGAACCCTAATGCTAGAACATCTTGTTAAATACTGTAATCATGTAAGTAATCTGCAACATTTATTGGGATGTGTTTCTAAAACGGTGGAAAGTGCTAACTAGAAAATTATATAATGAATGCAGGATTAGGACTTGGAAGAATATCAAGTCTTTGAACATTATTAGTAATTTCTAATTTCATTTCTAAGCTTTATGAATTGAGCTCTCTTACTGTAAGCTATTGAGCTGTTATTGTGTGGAAATCACATTTATGATGGTGCATTTGCTTCTACCAACTTTTGTTTTAAATAATGGTTGAAAAGATTTGGAATTTTTACTTTTGCCTAAGTAAATTATTTGGTTTAGCTCACAAACATAATCTCTCCTTCCCTAGCCCCTACCCTTTATCACCTGTGCAATAAGATCTTCCGAAGTGGAAAAAGTCTTTATTTTGTTCTTAGAAATAAAAATTATTTAAGGATTATGGTAGTTCTTTCTTTAGTCATCTTAAAATCCAAGAGTAGCACTAGTTTTTCATGGAAAGCGCTAGTCAACCAAGGGCTCTCTGATCGCAAAGCAAATGCATTTTTTGGGATAGCTGTAGTTCCTTCCCCAGGTCTTCCTTTTTACCTTTTTTCAAAGTGGGTGTTACGTTTCCCCCTTTCCAGTCAGTGGGAACTTCACTGGACTGCCACAACTTCTCAAATATGATGGATAGTAGCTTAGCCACTTCATCCACCAGTTCCCTCAGGACCTGTGGATGCCTCTCACTGGGTCCCATGGACTTGTGCACCTCCAGGTTCCTCAGTTGCTCTTGAACCTGACCTACAGCAAGTGGTTCTTCATTCTACCAGTCCCTGCCATTGCTTTCTGTGGCTTGGGGCAGTGTGGCTGGAGCACTTGCTCGTGAAGACCGAGGCAAAAGTCATTGAGTACCTCAGCCTTCTCCATGTCCTGGGTAACCAGGTCTCCCATTTCCTGCTGGGGAGGGCTCACATTTCCCCTAGTCTTCCTTTTGTCGCCAACCTACATACAGAAACTTTTCTTGTTGCCCTGGATGTCCCTGGCCAGATTTAATTCTATCAGGGCTTTAGCTTTCCAAATAATGTCTCCGTTATCTTTTTGTTAACAGTTCTGTTTGTCAGTATTTACATTGAATACTCAGTTGGAGTGATCCTCTAAAATTTAGTCAATGTCTCAGCCTTCTGTTGATAGGATTTACCAAATGGTGAGTATGACCATAAATCTTATGTTAGTTTATAGTGTGGAATGAATTCATAACTTTCCCAAAAGAGATAGTGTCTTACAGTTCAAAGGCTGGGGATGGGAGGGATGCGGGGTGGTTTGTTTGGGTTTTTTATCCCCACAGCAGTAGCTCAAGATGCTCTTATCTCTTTTTCTTACTGTGAAATAATCCAGTGATCCCAAAGTGGTCTGACCATGAACCAACCTATTTGGAAAAAAGCCAACTTGGAGTAAAATAAAAAAAATAAGGAATTCAGACAAGAAAGAGAAAGAAACGGTTATCTTTGTGCTTGCATTATTCTTGCTGCTAGAATTTTTTTTTTTTTCTGAGAAAGTATTTTGTTTCATGTCACAAGTCTGTTCATTGACAAGCATCAGATTGTCACTGACATTGTTTGGATAATCTGTGGTAAAACGTGATATAGCCAAATAATTAATTTTGGTTAGTTCCTATGTACTGTTTAGTACCAGTGAACAACTGATAATTCTTGCTAGAAGATGAACTATCTGTAACTGGAAAAATGCTTTCTAACTTTATCTCTCAGGCTTGAATTAGCTTTTTCAAAACAAAAAGGGAGGGGATGCTTCTTGAAAGAATTTTAAACCTTTAAGAATGTGCTCATTGTACTTCTTTGAAGCCTGGTAATTCTGGACAAGAACGTCTTCTTACTTCTGGGATGTTTAATCATTAATTATCTTATTTTGACTTTTTCTGACATATTTGGATCTTTTCAGTCATAATACACTTATGTATATATATGTGAATCCATGTGCTCATGCATCTGTAACAACAGAAGAGACAACAAAATGTGACTTCTTTCTTTTTATTCTCTTTTTCTTCCAGTTTATTGATGGTCGGCTATCAAAATTAAATGCAGGAAGAGGATTCTCGGATGTTTTTGAAGAAGAAATCACAGCAGGAGGCTTTGGTGGAGGTAAAGGATTAATTTGGGTGTACTCATTGATGCTGTTTCTTTGGGAGCTGTTTAACATGGTGATGTCTTCATGATGTCATGTGAATTTTAGAGGTCATTAATTTTGTTACTGTTTCACTGTTTCCATTTATTCTTGGATTTAGCCTTTAACAGATTACTGCTGGGACACTTACTAATATGTATCTAGTTATAGCAGCATATTAAATGAAGATATCTTGCTTTAATCCAGTAAAATAATACTTAATTTTCAGTATATGATGAAACATCACTATATTACTTACGTTTTTTATTGCACATTTTTATAATAGGGTTCATTCTGTCAACTGTGTTTTTAAAATTTTGAAATTTGTGCTGTTGGTCTTTGCTAGTTGTTTTCCATAAAAATTTCTAACTTTTTTCATGGAATTATTTCTGTAGTGCAGAAATCAGAGTGATTTCCTGAATTTTTGGACAAATTTTCTTTCTCCCACAGATGTATAGCACTAAAATAAAAGAGGGTAAAATTTTTAACATTTATATGTCTTGTGAGAAGGGACAATGAAAGTTTACCACTTAAACATAAATATTATTCCTTGTGTTGCTTCCTTATGTTCACTGACAATTCTTGTAACGCTTTTCATATTAGCTAGCTTACAAAGTTAACCCATATAGAAGAGCGTGTGCTGATTCCATTCCTGATTATTACAGGGTTATTGAATGGTTTCCTGTTAAACATTTACTACAGCTCAGTTGTTATTTGAGGTATCATAAAGGCTATCAAAATATTGGCTCAAAATATGCATGACAGCAGAAATGCTATTTTATGGTCAGTCTTGAAAGTAGTTTAGAAGCACCCCTATCCCCTGCAAGAAATCATCAAATGATGCAGAGCCTTCTGCAAAATACCTTTTTTATACTTAGAGTATTTAAATGCTTTTGTTCAAGATTTTCACTGCCTTCTCCTGCACTCTGTGTCTTGTGCTATGATCTAGCACATAACTTGCGCTTTTTTTCTTGATTAACGTGGGGTTAGTTATAAAGAGATTTACTTCTTTTCTGCCTTTTTAGGGTAACTTAGGCTTCTGTGAAAATGTTTTAGGCATTGAGCATCCATTATTCAGATAGGTGATGTCAGTATTCAGAGTTTGCTTGCTGGCTGCAGCTGGGGGGTCAGGAGGCTGCAATAAAACTGCAATAGAAGTTAGATGAAGCTTGTTTCTGGCTATGTTCTGGCAGCCTGTGAGCCACGTCTCACCTGGCTCTGCTCAGGAGGGAATGCTCAGCTTTGCTAGCAGTTCTCGGTTAGATGGCACTGCGTGTGTACTTTTCAAGTCAGACAAGCTGTATACTGCCAGGCTGTGGACAAATTGCTTAGGGCACATATTCAGTATTTACATAACTGCTGTCTCATTATCGTTATGAAGTGCAGGGCTAACAATATGTATGCAATTGAAGGTGACATTTTGTGATGCTAATGGTGTAGAACTATGATCTCTTTGCAGAGTTCACTCCCACCAACTTTATTAGGAAGCCGAAGATTTTAAACAGGTGAAACTCAGGCTTCAGAAAAGTCACAGAAAGTTAGTGTAAGCTACAAGCTATTAAAAGGACAGGTGAACATATTCTTAGCTATAGAGAGAGTAATTTAAAAATTACTGAATCAGGTGAAAAGTGTTTAAGTAATCACTTTTTTAATTTGCTTTTTTCCACATATGTGAACATAACTAAAACAGCACAGAAAATTAATCTGGAAATTGGAGAATAGACATAGATTTAATTAGTTTTTATGATTACTTTTTTCCCCAGTAAAGTTGTCAAAAAGAACATGAAAAGAAATTTGTCAGCTTTCTTCATTACAGTTCTCACTTAAAATTTTATTTTCCACAGAACTATACATATAACGGAAGTATTAGTTCTCAAGAGTTTTATGTAACTTTCAATACAAGAATATAGTGATGATTGGCTTAGCACTTGTATTTCTTGTAGAATATATCTATTAAATAATTTGTAATCACATGGATTTTACTAGTTGCTCTAATGTGAATGGTGATAGTTTAAGGAAAACTGAAAACCTTTGAACCTCTCTTTTAGTAATTATTTATTTCAAGGAGTCAGCATTTTCTTGCTAGAGTTTCGGGAGGTTCAGCTCTAGCTGGGGGTATGCAGTGTTAATGTGGCCTTTTCTGTAGATGAGTATTTATCCATTTTCTTCATTGCCTTCCCTGAAGTCTTTCTACACAACTAGAAGATAGTTCAACTTGCTGATTTTCTCTGAACTCATCTACTGACTAGTAATTGCTTTAGTCATAAGCTGTGACAGAGAAAGCTTAGTTGTGGAAAAAGTCACTGTTAAGGACATCACAAGCCAGATGCTGTAGGAATATTGTTTATAAGTGTTTGAAGTTATAAAATGTCATGTTAGAGAAAGTACTTATGATTCACTGAAATTTCATTAATGTACTAGCAGTGGTTAAATGTCACCTTGTTACATGTTATTTGTGTACTACCTTCTATGGTGGTTCCAGGGAGCCAGATCGAAGATGTAGAAAATGGGTCATGTTTGCTTTAGGTTGTACTTTGATGTTGTTACTGGAGATAGGAGTGTCATATTATAAGGCACTCTCCTTTCTAAGAGACCATTGCATTCACTTGCACCATCATTCATAAGACTTTTGCTGTCTTGAAATTGCTTGTAAAGAATTTAGTGGAATGGGCGAAAGTGCCTGATATGAGTATAAACAGCTCATTTTTTTCACCTCATTGAGAAACTTGGGAATACCTTTTACAATGATCCAATTAGTTCTCAGATGTTTTCTAGGAGAATGTTTTGGCTTTCCACTAGCCACTGCAGTAATTCCATCCAGGCCTTAGTTAATTGATTATTTCAAGGCTTAATGAGGTTTTGTGAATTCCCCTTAAAAGTCTACAACGTCAAGAATATATCAGTATGGTCTTTTCAAAATAGATAAACTCTCTGACACTTCAGCATTCTTGCGTACATGAATGTCTTGTCTGGGGTTAGAAAATGCTTCCAGTACTGGAGTATTTAGGCAACTGATGTATTCTAAAGCTTTCTCAGGGATCAGGGACCCTATCTTTCAACAGGAAATAGCATTAATTTCTTCATCATGTGCTTGGTAGAATTTAACCCTTCATGGCCAACTTATTGGCAGTGTAGTCCTTGGAGGTCCTACAAAAGCCAGTAGCCCTCACTTGCCTTTTAGAAATTTTCCTTTGTGAAAGAAAGTAGATATGATTAAAAATTTAAAAGGACTTTTTCCTGCACAGGGTTATATGGTTATGCCATAATCGTTAGACTTTTCTCTCCTTCTTTTTCCTTGGGATGCTACCATCTGCAGTCCACATAATTTTTGTACTTGAAAGTTTGCCCAGTGGGGTCATTATGCTTGAATTCAGTTCATTATATATTGTTCACCCATTGGAGATGCGTTTTTCTTTTTAGATTTTTAGCAGTATGTTATAATTATTATAGTTTTAATTTATCTTTCTACCTCAATTGGAATTAAAAACTCTGTTCGGTGAAAAGAAATGGAACACATGAAATAAGAAATACCTAGTGTTTTTTCTTGTTGTACACATTCTTATCATTACATTCCTTGTCTATCTGGAAAGAATGAAATTAATGAATAATCCTCTAAGGGAATTTTTTATGCAGATTGTGAGGAGGCTTGAAACATTTGAAATTTTGGATGTATGTTTAATTGTGTTATATTTTACATTTCTATTTCAGGCAATTCAAGATCGTACCAGCAGTGGATGCATACAGTGAAGGTATGAGCTTGGTTAAGTAATTAAACTGGCCATCCTGTTCTTTAAATCTTTGTACTTTTATGTACATATATGTAATTGTAAAAGTTTGTTCATTTGCAAGGAAATAAAAGTGCATTCTATAATAAATACCATGAGTATGGTTCCTGCAATCTTTTTTTCAGTTTTTGAAGGTTTGGGTTTTTATGTTTTTTTTTGTTTTTTAAGAAACAAACAGCCCCATACACAAAACAAATGCCAAAACCCACAAGGTTTTTCAGTCTGTATAGTCAGGGATTTCACTGCTTTCTGTATCGTGTTACATTCCATAACTGTGAATTAGGTGTGACAGTAGAATTTGATACGGAGTTTATCACTTTTAGTAAATAGCAGTTTTGTTGAAATGGAGTTGCGCAGTTTGGCTAGCAAAAGACCCTTGGTATAACCTTGTTATTCTGTAGGATTACTAAAATATATTATTTTAGATTAAGAGAATTCTTGTGTGATTAAATGAGATAGTTCTTTCTGTCAGGTCAAAGTATTTTTAAGTTGCATAATAAATATGGTAGGAAAGCATGAAAAATACCCGTAACTTCTGAATTGATTTTGAAATAGTAACAGTGAATGAAGAATGAAAATACATCATTCTGTTAGAATGCATTGATAAATGTGTCAGCTATGATAATGATGTACTGTAACCCTTGTGTAGCTGCAGACAGCAGGTTGGGGAGCAAACACAGCTGTGGTTATTCTTACTGATTTAAAAAGAAGATTTTTTTTTTCTTTGAAGTACATTGTTTATTTTTAATGCTGTTGTCTTGAGGTTGACTTACGTTAAAATGTTACTGAAATACATCTTTTGTGTCTTTCAGAAAGGCGGTGCACTAATCAACACAGCAATGACCAAAGCCACTCCAGCTGTGAAAACAGCATATAAATTTGTAAGATCATCTATTTCAAATAAATAATACATAAAAATATTGCAAATTCCTACAAGCCCTCATTCTTCCTGGATGGTTAAAAATCTTAGCATTTTATAAATGTATTGCAGAAAAACACTTGAGCATGTAGAAAGTTTTAGCTTCATTTATTTTCTCACATAGCACTGGGATCTAGAGTTGATTCAGTCTCCCAGATAGATTGTATGCAACAATAGACATATTCAAAGCGTCAGTGTGCTGTTTTTGTTTCAATTATAATATATGCTAGAAACTTATTTGAATATCCTTTAGATATTTGGTACACAGCTGATGTCAACATGATTGAAATATAGACTCTGAAAATAGAAATTCTCATTTGCACTAGAGTCCTGTAACACAGCACAGGCATTAACATGAGTGTAAAACATTTTGCAAATATTACATTTGTATGTAATACAAACATTGTGTCATCGTATATAGTTACATAGTCTATAGTGTTAACATGATGTAGAGATCTCTGTTCAGAAGAGATATAGTTTGTGCTGGACAAATGGAGTCCTGGCTTACACAGATGTAATTTCACTTTGGCACTAAGTGCTGCGCTATTGAAAAGATGTCATAAAGCATCAGTAATACGTGCAGCAAGACTCTTCTGTCATCTGCTCTTTTAAAGATGATACTAGCATACTTGTTTTTAACTGGATTTAATGCTTATACTTTTGAGCTTAGAAGATCTTGTTTTCATAGACTGTCTAACCAATAAAGCATGTGAAATTATATGGTATTATGCAGAATGGGAAAATGGCAATAGTGTCAAATGAAGTGGGAAGTATTTTAAGGTTGCATTTTTAGTATATGGGAAAAGACTTTTGGCTTCCTTTTTGCTTTTCCAAATATTTCACTAGTTGGATGCATAATAAGTAGTCCTGAATAAATCAGTACATCAGTCTAAGCAAGTGTATTTTAAGTAAAATTTTCAAACAGAATTTTTAATTTTACATCAGTTGAAAAACACAGCAGTTGGGGAGAAAAGCAGGTAAATAAATGAAATATGCTTCATATTCATGGACTCATTTATAATTTAAAAAGTAATTCATTAACGGGTTATCTGCAAATTATTCTTTTTCAGTTTGCACTAGCTTAGGCTGTGCTCATATGGTCTTCTCCCAACCTTCAATTTTGATAATTGTGTCCTTGATAATAAAGGTTCTTCAAAGTGAACTTCTGTGTATGCCAGGAGACATTGGTAGATTTTGTGAGGATCTATGTATATAAGGTATTCAAATTTATACTCTATTTAAGTTCTTATGCTCTTGCCCTTTATGGCACCTTCTACTAGGGAAACGAAATAGGCATTTCTTAATTGCTAGATAAGTGATTTGTAGCCTTGAGTAATATGCTTGGTACCATTCCTCAGTTAGAACAAAGCACTCCAAAATTGATCCAAATGCTGTGAGCATGATCTGGAAAGTTTAAAGTGTTTCTCAGGTTAGCATCTGCTACATGGCACCCCATTGTGCTGTTATTGAGCTTATAGATGTATGATTTAAGGATCAAAAAGACTCTCTGACCTCTTGATTCAAGAAAATGATTTTCTTTTTCTGAAATTCCATGTATAGAAACACAGAGGAAAAATAGGTGGTTTCCTCATATTTGTACCCTTAAATGTATATTTTTAAAAGTCTTATTTTCAAGACAACCTTGAAAACTTTTGTATTTTTTTCCTGTATTCATATAACAAAGATACCTTTTTCTTCTATTAGGGTTAGGGTTTTGGTGCTGTGCCCCACCCCACCTCCCTTTTTCTTCTTTTTTTCCTACTCCTTCACTCTTTTTTCCTTTTTTTTTTTTTTTTTTTTAATGTACATACACAATATTCTGTATTGGTAATTCATTACTCTGTTCTTGGCTGTTTTCTATGCAACAGTGATCCTTGGCTGCCTATTTTAATACACACAGAATTCTTCCCTAAATAGCAGCACTACACTGTTCAGCAACACTGGGCAAAATCTCTATCTGCATAAGAAATCACTTCAGTTCTCTTAAGATTGATGTTGCCTTGCAAGTTGCCAGACTGGAACACTGTAGCAGTCATCTTAAAAATCTTAACACTTTTCCAGCATGCCTTACTGCTAAATACCCTTTTAAATATAAAGAACAATTTCAAATCAAGGAGTACATGACCATTTTTAGCCTGCCCTTAGTAATACTGGAGGATTTTTGCGTACGTATGTTTTTACAGCATTGGGGTGCGTGTTCTGAAAAAAAAATCCCTAAATATACAGGCAAGGCATAAATATAAAAAATATACTGACAATACATGTATGAATTTGTGATAAAGGTTATTGCTCTTCTTTATATCACCAGGTATTGTTGAAAAAAAAGTGAAATTAGTATAGCATTATAAAGCATCTTCCATGACTACAGCCAGCATCTTGCAGAACTACTTAAGTCCTTTTATTTTTCTAGGCAAAATATCAGGCAAGACAAGGAATAAGAGAAGTGAAGAGTAAGTTAAAACACAAGGTATGTAGTACACTTTTTACTTTCAAACATTGATTCCTGTATCATTCTGAAGCTTATACTTTACAAATCACATGAGATTTGTGTTTTTAATGACTTTTGAAATATGCTTAGCCCTTTGTTCAACAATACATTTTTCATAACGAGCCCTCTGGCAACTATCTGTCATTCTATGCATCCACTGAATAATCTCTTTATTGTTTGCATATTTTATCATAGAACAACAGAGGTCTTCAAAGATACATTAACAGGATGCATGTTTTCATAAAGTTGATTGCTTTGATATCACAATCGAAGCCTTTGCTTCAAGCTGAGAATTTGAGATGGGAGCATCTTGCAGTGCAGTGTATTTCAGAAGGTGTAGTTGTTCTTTTTGGTACCATAAGATATGTGAACAATGGCAGTGTTTAAAAGTGAAGGAATAATTTCATTTTGCAAAAATGTCAGAAAAGATGTTTTTAGGCATTTTGCAGCTGCTTTTCCTATTGAAAATTTTGTTTCCACATGAGATTTTTCTGTAGCGAGAACGATCTGGTTTTTAGATATATTTTATGCTATTTTAAGAAAACTTTCAAAAAAATTTCCTAGACATTTGAACAATTCATCTTTTAAATGACAGTGTTGATAATTCAGCTTCTTGAAAAGCTAAATTTGATTTTTTTACTACAGATGGTATTTTCATGACAGTAATAGATTGTGGCAAGATAATTTTGGATGCATTCTGCATGCATAATATGGAGGGTACTTTGCAAATAATGATTACAAATAAAGGAATTTAAAGCTGTTTTGTTGCGTAGGAGAGTGAGGAAGAGTATGGAACTTGCAGTGCTGGTGCAGTACGGGCTGCTCCTGTCTACACATTGCATTGTGAGAAAAGAGCAAACTCTGAAAAACGAAGACTGGCACAGGTAAGACACCTGAAACTCCTGTTCTTATCCACATATATGAGGAAGATTTTTGCCACTTAATAGTAATTCATCAGTGAATCTATTTAAGATTCTTTTACTGTCTGTGCTTGGATAGTGTGATTAAAAGACTTTATAGAAATACTCCTATACTGCTGAATGGAGGAAAATTGCTATTCGTATTTTATCCCTGTTGAGAGGGGAAAACCTGGGAGATTTGTAAAAGATTTAATTCTTAAATACTGTTTTTGATAAAGGCTTCTTACAGCAAATACATTCTGGTCTATTCACAGATCTGTGTTAGGCTATCTAGTTTAGTTTCTTATAGTGGGGCACATGAATTTTGTATTTATAATAAACTGATTTGGCAGTCATATGGCCTTTAACCTTACTCAGATAGTTAAGATTTATTATTTTATTAGTAAGTCAGCTAGATAATTTGGTGCCAATCTCTTGTCCTTTTGTTCTGTAATCCTTTCTAGTCTTGATTTGAAGTAACAGGTGTAGTGTCTCAACTTTGGCAAGTGTTTTCATGTCTTTGGATTCATGTTGACAGTTTTATTTCATAAAATAATTTTTTGTAACACATTTTTCTGGGAATAAATGCCTGCATATGTACATATTTTAATGTGTGGGTGTATATTTTATATTGTTATTGCATGTTTTTAATACATGTAACGAATGTTTATATATGGATTTTTAATGCATGTATCTTATTATTAGAATTAAGTATAGAAATTCAGTCCAGCTGATCTAACAACATTTTGTTGTATACTTGAGGTACTGCAGTGATAAAAATCTGAATTGTCTATTTAATCAATTTGATTTTTAGTTAGTTTTTATCCATAACAAGTGTGAAAATTTAACATAGAATTGCAGATTATTGACAAATTACATTAAAATTGTACATTAGTATTAGGTCATTATTTTTAGTAGAATTATTTATAATCAAAGACTAGACCTTCTGCTTTAATTATTTAGGTAGGTTTCATGTTGTAATGTTTTTGTGATTTAAACTATGTGCCCTCAGTATACTTTTATGCGTGGGAGCTGTGGTGCTAGAATTCTTTTGAGAGCTTGTGTACAGTAGATTTTCTTCACTGAGTGTCAGAAGAGAAGATATACAAATCTAAATGTATGAGTACAGACCTCTAATGTTAATAACATGAATAGTTCTTAAAATATTTGTCGCAAATATTACATTACTGTCTTTATTTTACTTTATATTACATTACATTACTGTCTTCTTAATACATAGCAACTTCCCCCCACCCAAATAATTTGATTGTGTGATATACTAAAAAGCTTCTAGTGAATTATAAGACAACATTCACAGATTAGTCTAGGTGAGCCTACAGTTTTATGTATCTGTGTAAATATGTAACACAAATGTACCCTTGTAGTCGGTGAATTTTTAGAGTCTGCTTTATTAACGAAATCTGCAGTAACTTACTGATACGGTAGTGCTGCATACTGTTAGGTACAGGAGTCCAGGGATGTGAAGGAATATAATTTACCTTGGTACAATTAAACATTTCTTTTGAAGGCCTGTGTTTGGACAAAACAATTTAACTTCTGTATGGTTTTGTGTTCATACAGCTGTATATGGCTAAATCCTTTAATATCATTGTTGCTGTTTCTACCAGTCATCCTCTGGTTTTGAAAACAAGGCAGAAGGAATGAATATCAGTCCGTAGTTTTGTTTTCATATATACATATACACATGCGTGTTTTAGTATTAGGTACTGCAAAGCTTGTAACTAATAGCCCTGCAATTTTGCCCTGCTGAAGGTCCTGTGTGTTCTCTCCAGCTCTTGTCCCAAATGCCACATGAGCCCACCGAGCAGGAAGGAACAAATGGTGATCGCTCCCCAAGAATTCTGCTCTCACGTAGTCTCCTACACCTCTCACTCATGCTATTCCCGATTTTTCCTCCTTCTCAAAAGCAAAGAAACCAAAATGTTTCTAAAAAGAAAGTTTACTGTTGCTACTCTTGGTTGGGTTTTTTGTTCTTGTTAAGTATTTTGAATAAGGTAACATAAATGCAAGTTCTTTATGAATAAGTGGTGAGACTAAACTTGATGTCCAAATAAAAATATATATTTGTATTCACAAGTGCATGTGTATGAGAGAGACTATATTTGAGCTAGTACTGAATCTGCCATTTAGAAGTGAATTTCACAGGTTGCTGCTGTAGTAAGGTTTAATCCTTTTTTCTGTAACTCTTTATCCTGCAAATGAACCTCTCCACCTAAATTTCTAAAACGATACCCATGTGTGTCTATAGCAGTATAAGGATAGTACTAATGTGCAGTTTGTGCATTTTGATGTATATTTAATGTAAGGATGAGATATTAAATTGCAATGTCAGTGTATTTGAATTTACCTCCAAAATGTAAACAAAAACAAATGAAAGAGACTGCTTTTAATGATCATCTTGCTTCCAAACAAGGGCCACCTCTGCACTTTATTACTATTCTCTTCCATACTGCAACATTTAGAAACTCGTAAATATAAAGAATTTGTTATGATATTTTGTCATGGTATATGCACACATTAAGCTTTTCATTCTCCACTTCTTAGAAACAATTAACTATAAATACTGATAGTTACCTGAGACGCTGTACAACATTTACTTCAAAACATTATGTATGATATGAAATTTCGCTTCACTGTGAAAGATCATTTTAATAATTGGTTCATAATAGGATTTTAGGGTCTGGGGGGATGTTTCCTTTACAATAGGAAGTGAATCTGCTTTTACTCCAACAAATAGTAGTTTATATGTGGGTCTGCTAATTAGTACAGTTATTTCCTGTTTTGTTGATGAGGCTTTAATAAATGTCAAGGGTACAGCCATGAAGATCTCCCAATTAGGCTTTGCGTTTGTAAAACCCAACCCCTTTGCTTTTGTGTGAAGATGACAGTTCCAACTGCAGCCTCAGCCTAACAGGGCTCAAGGGAAAGGATACTTCTCTGGTTTTATTGAAAACAAGGCCAGTTTGGCCCAGGGAGAATACCAGCACTGGTCACAGTGCAGAGCCATTTTTTACAATGAATATTTACTAAGCTTTATCACTGCTGTCATAGTGGGTTTATTGTATTTTTTTTTTCCAGATTGGCAATAGACTATGAAAAAATTAGCAGTAAATCAGAACAATTTATAGCATGTAAAATAGCTGTCAAGGCCTAATCAGAGGATAAATAATTGTGTTACTGCAAACTGTAGTGATCAACTTGCCCTCCTATAATTTTCATTTCAAAAATCTTTCCTAAAAAATAAGAAGAAACAGGAGTGCCATCGTATGTGCCTGCGCATGTGCGCACACACAATTAATCTTTGCCTAAGATGAATAGTTCTATCTCCATAATATTCATTTGAGCTTACTCTTGCTTAGGTTAGCTGTTCTAGGCTTTTTATACGGGTGTGAGCTTAACTATATTGCAAGTCAACATTAACAGATGGATTGCCCTAAGCAAGGGAAAACCACAACACAAAATCTAGTGAAAGTGGAGGACTGAAGCTTTTTATTGTTAAGCCTTATTAAAACCTTGGCATGTGCACTGCTGTTAACTGTTTCGTGCCTAGATCTAATAATACATCTCACCTACATTAATTAGGTATGTAGAAGATATAAGGAATTAGCAGCTAAATTTTTTAAAATATAAATTAATGAAAGCATGAGATTGCTTCAGCTCTGCTTGCAGTGTCTTGCCAATGATATTGCTGAGTTCACTTAACTACTGATGAGGAAGGAACGGCAGTGCATGTATTAGACTACTGCACATTCAGTTTTTGCCTAATCTATTTTAATTCTATTTCATTATAAGCTCCCAGGTAATGCAGATTGCTCAGTAGACAGGGGCCTAGGTGTAGTGAGAGCTCTATAAAATTGTTCCAAATTAATGTATTATTAAAAAGTAAGCATGTTTATTACAGGCCTGGATAGAATTCCAGGAAGATCTGCTTGATTTCATGAATATGATCTTCGTAATTTTACTGGTATGTCAGGTGATAGGGTAGCTTATAAAAAATGGAGAATTAGAGGATGTCAATAGTCCTAATGTATTCAGTGACTAATGAAACATTCTTGAAGATTTGCAGAATACCAAATAAGAACTACCAGTTCAGTTTATAATTAGTAAGTTAGCAATGCCCCCTTGTCTCTAAGGGAAATATATGTAATACCTGTACCTTTAGGCATGCACTACATTGCAGCTGGAATGGAAACAGGCATTTGGATTCGAAGTGTGGACTTACCAGGAATCCCTATGTGTCAGCACTGCTTTAAATGTTTGTATATAGGAGAAACCAAGTGAACTACCCATGACTACACAGGATCTAAATACAGTGCCTAAGAAAGTTTTAGAAACACTTTTGCATAAGGAAATTAAAGTCAAGTTAGACTAAACTTTTTTCTCTATATTTTCAAACAGAAGAGAATTACCGTATTTATTCTTTTTTTGAAAGCTTACTGCAGATGCAGCTTTTAAACATCTACTGAAGTATATCCTAGTAACTAGACAGTATATATTTCAGCTTGTAGTAGGTATACTTGGCTTCTGTTCAACAAAGATTGCAAGCGTCAAGCAGGAAAAGGTTTTCAGAATAACCTTACCTTCAGGAGTGCCCCATTTATCAGTACCCCTACAATGGCCAGTAAAATGAATGACATAATTATTAGCTACAAAAGGTGTCCAGTAACTGATTACCCTCCTAACCTAAAAAAGGTGGTGAGAGTGGATTATTCTGAAGACACTTTTTTCCTGGGAAGAGGTGAGGAGAGGAAATTCTTGTGATACTGCAGTGTCGAATATACATACTCTGTATTAAGTGACTGAACACCTTTAACAAAAAAAAAAAAAGAAAAAAAGAACCCCCCCCCCAAAAAAAAAAAAAAACCCAGCCTGCAGCGACCCCCCCCCCCAAAAAAAAAAAGCAAACCAGCCTGCAGACAACTCCACAATAATTTCAGAAACATAAAAACTCTGATTAAGGGCATTTACCTGTATTTGGATACAGATAATGTGCTTAAAAACACATCTATGCCTAGCATCCACAGATAATACTGGTTATATAGCTGGAGATACTCTCACTGACTAAAATATTGCAAATTGACAGGTGTCATAAACAGCAAGAGCTAGTTTTTAATATAAATCATGTTTTGTTTCTTTAAAATGTAGGTTTGAAGTAAGCTTTGGTTTATTAGTAAATTCTGTTTCTTAATGTATTATAATGTGAAAATATTGTAGATTACATTAGCTTCCTTTAATTTGGAGAAAAATCTTTTGTCTTGGTGTGTCAAGTAAGATCTCTTCATTCTGCAAAACAGTCAGATTTCCTTTTAATTAAAATTAAAAAGCTAGGCAGGAAAAATTCAAATTGTAGATTACGAGAGTGCCCTCTCGTGGCTCTGATACCTCTCCGAAGCAGTACAGGCACACGCTTAGCCTTTGCCGTTTGTAAATCTTGCTTTTTACAACAGAACGCCTCCTAAAAATTAAGCAGTACTTACTTTCTTTTTTTTTTTTTTTTTTTTCTTTAATGGAAAGATTATCTGGATTTTGTTCAATTTAAACATTAGGATGATTTCAGGTAGCATGCATAGTATTATCTTCACGAATAGACACTTCTAAGTAGAGGTATAATTACAAGATTGCTCAAACCTTCTCCCTCCCCCCTCGATAGTAGATATAGCCTCTAAACAGTGACAATTCTAGTTGTCTAATATAGCCAGTGATTCTAATATAGTCAGTGAACACAGTTAAAGAAAAAAGACATGGTGTAAGTTTGTAAAGCTTGTTTTTGTTTTTTAATTCAGTGTGTTTATTAGTGTGAGCTCTCCTCTTCTTTGCCTGATCTCTTCTCACCACGGTTTTAAGTGAGGGACTGTTGCAAGTCTCTGCAGAAGACTTCTGTTGTTTGCTCTGCACCCATAAACTAGTGTAAACCTTGTGGCTGCCTGTTCTTTGAGTTTTGCAGTAGATATCATTTGAGAAATCCCTCGGCTAATTACCATGATTCCAATTAAAAAAAACAACAAGAAAAATGGCAAGATAGGGTGCTGGTCAGAAAATCACTTGAATTTTTTTTTAGCCTGTGGGCATTTCGTCGAAGGCTTGGATTATCAGGGCAAAGTCATCTATCTCTTATTTATCCTGCTGAGAGAGACATTTAAACAAGCAAAAAGTTTAGAGATGCTGTTTCTGCCTATTATTGTCACCTATTTTAGTTTTTAACAAATAGAAATGCAGCCTTTCTGAGAGTAACCTACCACAGTTTCTTTTTTCTGAAAGAAAGAAAAAAGCTATTTAACAAAGCACCTTCAAAACTAGATAAACCTTTCTGTCCTTAGTAGTTCATTGAAATAACTGGATTAATTTTTTCAACAGGAGAATTTATTGACATCTAATGTAACAGTGGTATGCGCTGCTTTCATTTGCGGTGTTTCTTCTATCTTCCATGGGTTGTGTTTTGGCTTCACCTAGCCAAAGCAGAGAGCCAGAAGAAATGTCAGCAGGCGATGGGGACCTGCATCCCAGGTTGCCTTTGCCTTCTGGCCTGAAAATTAAAGAAATTTAATTAAAGAATAAAGTTTGGCTGGAGGCAAAAGGAGGGAGAAGAATCAGGAAAAGCCATTACTTCAGGGATCTTGGCATCTCTGAATGTTAAAGTCCAGATTCAGCCCAATTTTAGACGGTACTGAAATGCTGAAGTTAGCAGCAGTGCTACTCCAGGCTCTTTCTGCAGTAAGTGGAGAGAGAGAGGCATGACCAAAGGGCACTCAGTCCACCTAAAATCTAGATTGCATTCTGATGATGCCTCTCTCCTGCTGTTTATTGTCAAATTTAGGCCCTAAAATAGCTGAAATTAGTGAATAGCATCCAAATCTGAGTGCCAACCAAGTTCCTCAGCACTGTGTAGAGAATTCTGAAGTCTGGAGGTATATGATTTTTGTATGTAGGATACATCCACATGATACATTTTAACTCGAGTGCTTTTGGTAAGTTTTTCTTTGAAAAAGTCGCATGTGATCTGCAAACAGCACTTCCAGCAGTGATTTTACCATGTGATAGTTCTGCTAATGTCAGGTTATGACACACATTTTAATCAAAAGATCAATTTAACCAGCAATCGCTGTTTTACCTTTTTAAGAATTGTATCAAACAGGTAGCATGTTCCAGGCAGATGAACTGGGTTTACAGTTGTTCAGTTCACTGAAGTCACACATCGTGCCTGAGTTACTTCTGGTCTCTTGACTTCCCTGTTGTGTCAAAAACCACATTCCCTTTTCTGCCCTTGTACATATGGACACGGATCAGTTTTACTTTTCTGACACATGATCCCCCTTATCCTCTTGCTTCTCTCTCCACTGTGACCTCCTCAAGTCTCCATTCTGTGATTTCCCTTCCCTTTAATCATTGAGTAAACTTAGGGCACTGATAACCATCAAAAAGGGAAATAAGTAATATTTTTCTTAGTTACTGTAACTGGACATTCTGCCTGGTGAATCTAATTCTTAAAATCATCCACAAAAAATTCCATAGGGAATACTTGTTTAGATTTTTCTCTACTGCTCACTTCAGTTGTTGCAAATAGCACTGAAAATCTCTGCGTCCTGTTTTAAAAGACTAACATTTGTGCTTGTTGCCAATTAAAGTGAAGCCAGGCTGCCTTCAGCTCATGCAGTCTTTGCAGCTAGAATGATGTGTGGCATGGTGCCACAGTGTGTCAGCTTAAAATGGCCTTTTTTGCTAAGAATAACCTCTGTGCCACTGAGAATGACCAAGATCTGGCTATTTGGAGGTGATACCTGACTGTGGGCAGCATGGGGCCTTGATCTGATTCAGAGGGCCAGGAGATGGTGCAGGCTTCCTAAGGGAAAACAGTTTGTAATTCTTCAGAGAAAATGGAAGTTTCTTTGGTTTTTGGAGAAAAACATAACAATTTCTGAAAAAATATTTGCAGAAGCATGATTAATCCCTAAAAATCAAAAGCAGTGTTATAAAATTCTCAAATATTATCTGTGTATAACATACATAAAAGGTAGAAAACTTGGAGTTTGTTAATTTTTCTCCAGAGTAGTTTAGAACATAAATAATAATGTGCTATCCCTGACTAAGTGTCTCAAAAATCTATTATCCTTCCTTACAATAAATCCCAACTTGGCGTGGACATTAATGTTTCCTTTAGCATTACAGAAGTCAGTGGAGACCTCTGTTGCAGTACAGCTTACTTCTAATTTCATAGTACTGTGCCTGTACTCCTTCCTACACATTTCTGGTTGTCTATGTGTCTAAAGAGATCTTTGTGGATTTCCTGCTCTTGCAGGCTCTTTATTGTCACAGAAAAGGATTTCTTTCTGTCATTGGGGGCCTACTTTTTTTTCTCTGTTTCCCATCATTTTAATTAACAGGTTCTCAGAATTGATGGCACTCGTCTCATGGCATACAGCTGTGGATGTTTCCAGCCACTCCATGTTCTTTCAAATACATCATCTATATGTCTGAATCTGTTAAAGCAGAGAATGTTTCTGTCCTAGGAATGATGAAGGGGTTTTTTATTCAACATAGTAGTTTTTTAAATTATCTATTAGTCCTGTGTTATAATAATAAATTTAAAAAAAGGCAAATATGGCATCCTATATAATATCTATTTTATTTATATCCAGGACAAGTTTTCTGATACCAGAGCGTTATATTTGTGAGGCATCATTACTTCGTGTTACTTTCTGTGACTAAAACCACACAAGTAATTTCTTTGAAGGGATTACTTCTAGAAATTAATCTAGAATTATTGCTTGCATCTCTCCTGGTCTGGTGTTCACGTAGCTAGTTGGTATCCCTAGCACTACTTTAAACTTGTGTTTCTTTGTACTATGTCCGAGAAAAAGAAGGGCATTATAGAAGAGAAAGTTTAGAAACTACTTCTCTTCCATATCTCTTCTTTCCTTATGACTCCATCAGTCTCAGCTCTTACACTCAGTGGAGTGTAATGTGAAGTGCTTTCCTGTGATTTCATTATCCATTGCTTTAGGTCACGGTCTTTAACCACAAAGGAAGGCAATGGGTTGTGCTTAACTAGAAAGTTTGATTGAAAGATCTTTTGCTTCCCTACTGGAGGTGAAGCCGTAATTATGTCTGTGATTGAGTTGTAGAGGACGATAGGTAAAATAAAATACGGAATCATAAATAACAGTGGGTTTGTATTTATATTGCTTTCTGATACTGAATAAATAATCTTTAAATTTTTAAGAAAGAGGAAACTACTTCATAGATTTAAACCATAGTAGATATTTTTCTTTTCTTGAAACGTTATATGTGTTGATGTATTGAGTAGCCAGTAAATGTGAAATTATGTGTGTGCTGCCATTTATCAAAAGATTATTTGTTTCTCACTTTGAGGACAATTAATAGCAGCAGCCTTGTTAAACTTCCTGCCTTAGTACTGATCAATAAGCACTCATTCAGGAAAGCTGTGCTTCTGAAAGGTCTAGCATTAAATAAAAAGCTGACATTTCAAAGATTGACTTTCATGCCCAATCAAGAATGTAACCATCTTACATTTAAATCCTTTAGCATTCATGTATTTTGTCTACATTTTTATTCCAAAGTAGTACATTTTTTGAGGCTACCAGCAAGCAGAAGAGAATGTTTTTCTCACTTTCTTTGTTTCCACCCGTATTTATACCTTTTTTTCTAGTTTCACGGATCAGCATTTACAACTGTGTAGTTAGCAGACCATTTACAGAATGAGATTTTCAAAGTGGAGCAGAAACCAAAGAGGATGTAAATGATGTATACAAACAGAATATGTAGCCTCATGCCAGCTGCAGTTGTTCTTTGCTGTACTTTATGCACAAGCTTGATGGTTCAGCAA
>NW_009919515.1:86502-88288 GCF_000696875.1 Nestor notabilis
CAGCAGTGTCTTGTAGCAAACGTGCTTATCTTTGTTTATATATGTTGAACTCTTTTCATATTCTGAGCAAGGTGAAAGACAGGTTCTTGCAGTGCAATGTGCCTGAAGATGAGAAAATTTTGATAGAGCAATAGTCGAATCCCTGATCGTGTTTTGATATAAAGTAGATACATTAAATAATACATTTATTATGTAAGCAAAATTAGTTGGAAGAAGCAAACCAATTGAGTACTTTAAAGAAATTTGTTGCTTCATTTTATAGAAAAAAACATGACAGCAGTCTATTAAGTCTTTATAAAGTTCTGGAGCAGCAAGAAAGGAGTGTTGCCGTATCATTTCTTGCAGTAATAAATTTAAATGGTCTGGTTGTTATTAGAATGCTGATCAGGAAGGAAACAGAAGTCTGTCCTTTTTTTATAAAAAGGTATAAAAAAGGTTACACACTTCAAAATGCAGAAAAGACAGAAATTAAAAGCTTAAATAACTGCAAACAGCAGGGTACGTCAGTAACGGAAGAACTTCTTAAATGACTTTGACAGCTTTTGCAGGTGCACGTACTATGTCACTTTGCCTAGTGGAGCATTGAAAAAGATTTATGTTCTCCTTTTGGAATTTATTAAGAGTTTCTTTCTTTCTTTTTCTCTCTTTGCAAAGTAAGTCTGGACATCCCCCTCCCTTGCAGTCATTTTTATTACAGCTCCTGGAGGAAAGTCACCTATTTAAAAACATGTGTTGCTTGTTGTCTCCATGGCTAGCTCACAGAGTTGTAAAGGCTGGAGAATGTTGTTATTTACAGCCACATATTTTCCTTTCCTCCCCCTTTTGCTTTTTGTTTTTCTTTCTATGTAAATCCCATTTTATTTGTTCTAGTTCTTGAAAGTCTTCCTGTACAATTTCGTACCCCTAAACATTTAAATTGGTAACAAAAATATTTTTTCAAAGATTTTTTCAAAGATTTCCTGACCACCAGGAACTAGAAGGTTTTGTTTTGTTTATCAACACATGCTCTGTTGTGTTCCTTTATATGATGTTATTCTTGCTTTCACTAACATGCTTGCATAATACTGTTTGTAGATGCTCTGAGGGGTCACCGCTATGCCTGTGGTGTTTGCAGATTCTACTTAATTTTATTCAGTTCCTTGTTTCTCAAAGACACAACCTTTCTTTTTTTTTGTTTTTAATTCCTTGGTTTAATTTTATTTTTTGAAACTTGTCATCTCTGCTCTTTGAAATATTATTTACTATTTTGACAAATCAGTGAGTATGATCTTGTGGGATGTTATTGGTGGAGTTAATCCATCTACAGATGAACAAGTGTCAGTTTGGTTTTGTTTTCTGAGATTTCTCAACGTTTTCAAAGAACCTTCTTTCTTGCAAAATCTTGTGTTTGCATTAGTAGAAGTAAATGCGGTGGCAGCATCTAATTCCGATGCAAATTCCAAGAAAGTGAAACATAGACAGGGTTTTGTCTTCCAAGAGTCAGTTCCAGGATTAAAGCTTTAATTACAATGAATGTTGTGTCAGAATTTTCTTGGGGAAGTAGTGAATTACCAGTGTTACACGAACAAAGTATTTCAATTGTCCCAGTGAAGATAAATACTTAAAGCAGCAACTTTTAAACTGGAACAGTGACTGTAGCTGCTGTGTCAGTAATCAGTAAGATATCCAATTATCAGTATCATTTAAGACAGAGTGGTTACACTTGTCTCTTTAGTTACAAGTGGTGATATGGTTGATTACAACACTGATGGGAATGACACAAAGAACACAGAAAACTGGGAAAGAG
>NW_009919515.1:88319-100802 GCF_000696875.1 Nestor notabilis
AAATATCTAACTCTTTATATCTATTTAACACAGAAACTCTAATGTTTCTGTGTTCTACCCTAGAACTTTCGCTTAATATGAAGCTTAGTTTGGGGTTTTTTGTAATTTTTAATACTCTAATAATTATCTCATTTTCTATCACTTGTTACTTGGTTTAACACATTAAGAACCACATGTATCTTCTTTGTGGATAAAAAACTATGGAAAGTGTTATCAAAACTTGCAGATTTAATTAAATCCTCTGTTGTTGAACAAGAACAAATGCGTCAGTCTGTAGAGTGAACATTGAGACATTCTTGTCAATAATGGGGGGGGTGTGGATTACAGAGAGGATTCTGGTACATGTAGAACACTGACAACATCTCTAATAATGTGACATACTGAAATCCTCACAGTACAAGATTTCCAAGCTCCTTGTTGTCTGAAATTAAGGCCATATTTCTTCCCCATCAGGGGCTTGTTGCAGGTGTAGGCATTTGGTGAACTACATGATGAGATGCGGGCAGTAGCACTTATTTTTGCTTGCATGTGAGTTTCTTTAAAGTTAGGTAACACTACTCTCCCTTTGCACAAATTCTATCCATATGTCTTTAAGTTATGGTCAGTTTCCAAGGTTCAGAATCTCTTCAGTGGCTCTATTGCCTGTGTAGTTGATCTTTGCAGGTTTTTGAAACAAAAGAAGTAGAAGAGATGCATGGACCATAAGATAGCCATTTGTGAAGCACAGGTGTCTAAAATACCTGACTTAAATGTTCTGGTCAAGATAGAGACTTCTTTCCAAGTATTGTAGAAACATTTAGCCTGGTTCTGTTTGTTAATAATGTGATATAACAGGTTAGTGAGTACTCAGTATGGTATTATGTGAATTTACAGCACACTAGCTACTCTACAAAAGCTCCCCATGGGAGTGTACACTAACTTTGAGCTAACTGTAATTTACAGTAAATCATCCTGCACAAAGGCATTCTTGGTGCACAGTTTTTGAGCTGGCATATTACTTACTCTTCAATTCTGTTTAACACCTTAACATAAATATAGCCATGTAAAGAGACCTCTGATTTCTTTTGTATTTGCTACTTCAAAAATCCATTTTTCTTCATGCTCAGTAGACCTCAATAACCTAAACTTGTCAAATATTATCTATTAGAAAGTAGTAAACCACAGTGCTTCTTGTGATGAGCTAGTAAATTGAGTGACACTTTTCTTCCAATAGCCAGTCTTCTGCTAATCAAAGCTTTGCATAAGTAATAAGGCCCTCCAGGCTGTGCATAAATAATAAGGCCCTCCATAGGCCCTGAAGAAAAGTGCTTCTCTTGCTCATTAATTGGTGATGCTTGAGGACCTCACATCCTATTATAACAACCTTTAAAAGACTTGATCAATACATAGTTTTCCTTATCAAGAGCTCAGGAAGTCTTAATGAGTAAGGTAGCAGCTAGGTTCCAAATAAATAATGCTGAAACAGATAAACAAAATTCATAATGTTAATTTTCTATCCTCCAGACTCGTTTCAACCAGCATCTCAGTAACCAGGATTTTGCCTTGAATGAAGATGATGATGAAATGGAGAGAACAAGCAAGTAAGAAGCCTTTTTGGATGTGTGTGTATGTATGGGAGAAAGGGTAACTAGTGTTATTCAGCAAAACTGAGTTCAAGTGATGCATCTTTCTCCTGTCCAGCCTTGAGTCTTGATCTAGATGATATCAAATGGTTTAGGATTAAATCTGCTTTGGAAAAGAGGAACAGGCTATTGTATCTCTTCATTATTTATAGTGCCAAGAAGAGCTTGCCATAATCCTAAGTCTTCACAGACTCAAGATAAAAAGACTTCATACACAAAAGAAGCAGCAAAACAATATTCATCGAATGGTGGGCAGTGACCTCAGCTAATCTATAAGTCTTGTGTTGTGGTCATGACATGGGAAATTTTCTGAGGGGTCTGAAAGAGAAATAGTGCCTTGCAAGTTATCAACGTCTTCTGTGAATTAAAGGAAAATCATAAGCTGACGTTTAGGCTGCACTGAGGCATTCTCTGATTGGAATCAGGAGACGATTTTTGATAATAGTGTATATAAACTGTGAAGGACCTTGGTGCAGTAGGGAAGAGTGTGCAACTGAAAAAGGATGTCATCAAGACAGTGAGCCATTGAAACACCCTTTGTATTCTGGATAGACAGATATAGTGAAAGACTGCAGTAGTATGGGGGCCAGAGGTAAGGGTATTGCAACGAATGAAAGAGAAAACAAGAGACAAAACCACCAGTTCTCCTTGCAGATAGGCAGTTCTCCAGTACATCTGGTCATATGGCAGAAGCAGAGTTGTAGCATGAGAGTCTCGCCACTACACAAAGTACGTGGTTAGGTCAACTGGAGAGGTGTAGCAGCACTGATCTAAATATAAGGAGCAGACATGATAAAATATGAACTGATTTTTGGAATTACTGTAAAAATTTGGAGTGATAATTTGGGAAATCATATTAAGGGTGACTTGAAATAGTAGTTACAGTGATTGGGGAAAAGCAAGGAGGTGGGAAAACCAGCTAATGGTAATTGCATCTCCATCGATATACATCTATGGTTAAGAAGTTCTTGAGTAGAAAGAAATTCTGGGTTTATGGTCTCTTTCAAAAGTTTTGGAATGCTTTCTCCTATTTACTTTCAGAAGTGGCTGTAATAAAATGGCTTTTATGTTCTTAGCTGATGGAAAAGTTCTTGTTTTCAGATTATCATCAGAAGACAGTGAAGAAGCTTCTGCTTACTTTTATGATAGTGATGATTCTGGTGAAACTGGAATAACTCCTCAGCATCAAGGAGAAATGGACCTGCTTGGGGAGATTTTGGACACGCTGAGCACACACAGTTCAGATCAAGGAAAGCTCTCAGGAGCAAAGAGCCTGGATTTCTTTAGGTCAATGGATGACATTGATTACAAGACTGCGGTTAGTCTTCTGCTTTCATTTGAAAAACAATTCCAATCTCTTTATAGTGGAATTCTGCACTTGTGGAATCAATAACATGCAGCTTAGACACTGCAACATATTCTATAGAATTGCTAGTCTGTCTTCCTAGGACTGTGTAACAGTGCACCCATGCTGGCCACTGCACTACTGTTCCAGCCAGGAGATTGGTTAAGCCTCTGTTTACCAAGTTATTTTGGAAGAGTGTTTTCCCCATGTAACAGTAACCACATATAGAGCTGTGAATAATGTAATAATTTACTTAATATTATATTTAGCTGCTCAGTCTAGTATTCCTAGAGCTGATTTTAGTCTTTTTTTATGTGGACTAGAATGTATTTATTTCCATTTTCACCCTGCATTATTAAACTAGTCATAGTGATACAGTGATGTGGTAATTGCACCTGAGACACTGCTAGAGTAGTACTCCAGAGCTTTCTAAGAGGGCTTCTTGGTCCTTTTTTAGGTAGAGTTGCATAGGACCTGTAGTGTAAACAAACTGCTTGCCTGCAACTTTAAAACCAAGTCACTGCCGTGATGTTAGTAAAAAAAAGTTAGTGTTTTTGAATTCCTGCTCATATCAGCTGTCCAACACTCCCTTTTGCTGAAAGGGATCCTATAGTTGAAGATTTGTTACTGGAACATCAAATTCTGATGCAAATGTTTAAAAAGCTTGTAAAAATTTTATTTTGAGTGTCACACAGGGGTCACATTAATAAAATGCCCATTTTTGTTCATTTTGCCCAAAAAATTTAATATTGAAAGTTGGTATAATTAATTACTGAAGCAAAGAGGAAATGGCATCTGGTTTTAGTTTTCGTCCAGCTCTGTCTCATATTATGGGTACAAACCAGCAAAGTGTGTCTTTGTTCGCTGTCAAAACTGCTTAAGCAAAGACTGAACGGAGAGGGGAGACAGAAATCCTTTCTCTGTATAAAAGGCAATCCTTAGGATAAGAGGCAATTTTCTGCTGAGGAAGTGTGAACACGCTTGGTCTTACATTGTTTCTGGGACTGTTGTTTTGTAACATTGAACCCCAAATCATGATTTAGAAACACACAAAATTCATTACAGTATTTTTATTTTTTTTTTCCAAAATGTTACTGTAGAGACGTTTCTTGTGACATTAACTATAAACAGATGTTCTTTCTTTCAGAACAAGTCAAATGCACCTAGTGAGAGCAACCTTACTCTGCTCTGCAGCAGTGCTAATGATCAAGCAGAGTGGAACCTCGGGCAGGATGACAGTGTCCTCCATGGGAAACAGCTCCCTCCATCTCCAAGGAAGCAAGTTTTTTCTGGTGGTCACAGAGAATCTCTCTCAAGGCTGGAAGAAGAAAGTAGCGACAAAACCTGTATTACTGACAAGATGGACACCACTAGTATGAGATCTCTGTCTCCAGTACAATCAAGTGCCCAGCTCACTTCTCTAGAAAATTTCAAACCAGGCTATTCTTCCTGTAAGTATGCAAAGCAGAATGAAACACTAAGCAATACCTCAGAAGATCAGCACCGAGCAAGTCTTGCTCAACATCCATCCATTCTGGTCCCTTGGGAAAAAGAGGGGAAGAAAGGAAATGAAACTCCAGAAGAGGGTGGGCTTCTTCAAGAAGTGGTGTCATTATGTAAACTGAGTTCTGCTTTTCACTATGGTTTAAATATTTCAAAGGATAGCTTATCCAGCACTAGCAGTGGAAATAAAACATAAGAAAACTATGAGAAGAGAAACTTGACTCCCATCAGAAGTTAAAGGGAGACTACTCAGGACTCCATATAACATGATAACCAAAAGATTAAAAAGGAATAAGAGGTCTTTGATTCTAAAAATGATTCACTTCGGTTGAAGAGAATTTCTTTGAATGCATTTTCTGCCACTGGGACGTCCGCTTCTGTATTTACCCAGTTCATTTGTTGGCTGTAGTTAGGTCTGCAAAATGGAACTTAATATATGAATGCACTCTTAAATCAGGTACTAGTTAGTCTCTGTGTTTAAAATACAGCAAGTGTGTGGTGCTTCCTAGCATTTTCTTCCTCTAAGCAGCAGGAAAGGTATCACCTAACAGGTAACCAGGTTTTGAAGGTACTATATTAATTCCAGTAAATATGAAATAAACCAAGCAATCTGATTTGTCTGAAATGTGCAAATGTTACTATTTGTAATGAATAATAATTGCCTTAATCTTTTGAGAAGAGGTTTAACTATCTTAGAAGATAAATGCAAATCTACAAAACAGCAATAATGATTTTCCATGGAAAGAATTTGCTTCAGCAAAGGGGGTCTGAAAAGGAATTTTTTTTAGATTATGGAATTTCTTGTGACTATAACTTGGAACTTGAAACTAAAAGTGTGGCCCTGTCTTCAGACTTCCAAAAGGTAGCGCATGCTTTTCTTGCTCTGTAGAGTACATGAAGTGCTGAATTATAATGTGACGTTTGCTAACTTCTGTTTACAACTAAGACACTTTAAAGACATATTATTGGGTTTCCCTAGGTAGACTATTTCACCTAAAAATCTTCAGAAAGGAAAATGTAAGTGGAATTGATAGATTTCTGTTATTTTTTATTTTCCACAGTTTAATGGTGTTTGAAGACTAATCTGTGCCTCTTCTGAACCACTTTGTTTCCATTTATTGTAGCTGCCTTTTTGAAGGTAGACTGAATTACTGTTACTTAGAAGTCATATTTAGTTAAATTATTAAAGAGTCATGACTGAAGGTTACTTGTTACACTAGAAAACTAAAATTACAGATCAGTTTGAGACTGCATTAATCCAACTCTTACTTTGTCCAAGTTGAACAAGCAAAAATCTCATTCTAAATTCAGTGAAGGAGGATAAATGGATTTGATGTATATTGTATTCAGAACAAGCGTTTGTCCTCCTGGCAGCATTCCTGAGAAATATTTGGATATTTAAAGTCTGAAAAATCTTGCTATGGTATGGAGCAGCTTTCCCTTTTTTTTTTTTTTTTTTTTTTTATAGTTCTTCTCCCCTTTGTCCACCTCACCGTGTGTGTATTGCCCTCCACAATGTCTCAAGATAGGAAAGATGTGAAGGAAGTTTCAGCAGATTGGAATTGTCAGCTTTAAAGGATATTTGTGATGCAGTTGGCAGAAATAACACAGAGGTATAAAATCAACTGTGCCTGAGAAGAATGTTCTCCAGCTCTTCCAAACTCGTGTCAGAAACTTCTTTCTTTCTTTCTTTCCCTCTTTGGCATGAATGATTAATCTTAATCTCAGAATAGGCCTGATTGAGCACATTCATAAAGTCAGTATTTGGACCAGATTGTGCTTTAATATCTTAATGGTAGTTTGTAGCAGCTTAATAATCAGTTGCCACATTGAGATTTTATGAATTAAATTTCCTTCTAGCCATCACAAATGGAAAGGGGTCTTTTTGGCTGCTTTATTACAAGGCAGCTAACCTAGGACAATGGATCCATATCATTCAGAGGCAGTGTCTGATGCTTTACCAAAGAAATTCAGTAGATTGAGACTTTGGCTTTGTTAATATAAACATTTCAGCTTGTTCCAGTATGAAAAGGGCTGGGCCAGTACTTGTCATTGAGGATGAGTCTCCAGAAATGTTTTCTTTTTTTTTAAACTTGTGCAGTGAAGGTAAAAGTTTGTAAACGTGAAAGTCTTACAGAAATACCTGTGTCAGTTTAGAGTGTGAAAATTCCTGAGGGCATCTGTATTCTGTATTGCGGGGGAATCTCAGTATTCCAGAGTTAGAGGTTGTGTGTCCAGAGTTCTATACTCCAAAATATTTGTCTGTCCTTTGATTTCCTCTTGTGTTATCAACATGGTATGTGGTGGAGGTTTTTTAGTAACATAAGAATGTTACTTAGCAAAGTATTTTGCTATTAAAAATCAAAGGTATCATAAACATTAAGTAAAATCTTTACTCTGAATTTCTCCTTTGCTGGTTCTAGGCATTACCCAAATGTGTCTGAGGGAAGACAAGCAACGCAAAGCTTTCTGTTCTTGTAACACTTCCTCACTCGTTTTCATTCATGTCCTTGCATTTTGTTGACAAGAATTCACTTTTTCTTTTGCTCTGCATCTGACATGGTGTTTCTGCCCATGGTTCCATCTAAAATGATGTTTTGTTAGAGATAATAAACAGTATTGATGTCTTAAGGAGAAAAACAGATAAAAAAATCTGAAATTATGGCCATTACAACTTTCAAAACATCAAACACACAAGTCCAGGAATGCTGCCAGGAAAGATGTTTTTCAAAAATGCCTCTCTCATAGAATGAATCTAACTGGCTTTACATGAGAGTTAGGCACTGAATTTCTGTTATCACATAGATTGTCCCGTTCTCACCTTTGTGGAAAAAATATGGAAGCCATGTAAGGCTGCTAATATTCTTACAATTATTACAAGGATCAGAAAAGTGAAAACTTGGTAGTGGAATCTTTCAAAATCAAGGCATAATAATTCACTGTTTGGGAGGAATTTGAGTGAAAATGCAGGCTGAAAAGAAATAAGCAGATGAACTAAAAGATGGAAGGTAAAATTAAACCTAGAATTATTTTTATTTCAGTCAAAATGTTAGTTACTGTGTTTATGCCACATTGTTTCCTTACTATTTATAAAGCCCATACAGTGTTTACACTCATTAAATAGAATGTCCTTTTTGGATTTGAACCTTGTGTTGGTTCGGAAAGAACTCAGTCATATATTTGTGTTGAATTTAGCTGTAGGTACATTTTTAACTCTATAATATTACAGAATCTTTTCCACTTACTATCAGTGATCTTATAAAAAGGCTAATATTTGTGCCTTATTTAAGCAGAATTACCAGTTACCAAATAGATGAGTCCAAACTGATACTTCCGGTTAAACACTGTTGTTCTCTGTCCCTGTGATAATATAAAACTGTTTATTGGTTACATATGCAGTACTTTTATTACCACATTGGGTACCATATTAGGATAAATTTCCAAGTCCAGTGCTTTTTACAAGTTTTATACTTGTGTGCTTTTTATTTGTGGAAATCCTCCTAATGTCTTTGAAAACCATAAACATTCATCACCAGCTACTGGTGAGAACTAAGTTCTGCTCATTCAGAGCTCCTATGGTCTTCTTCAGAAGCATGTCTTTTCTTCAGGATCTCAAAAATCTTCCTATTTCTCCTGTTTAAGGGAGATACTAGGTAAGTTGACAAAGCTTAGTAGTCTGTTACTTACACATAAGAACAATTTTCTGATATAGGAGGTTGAACTAGGACTTGATTTTAATATCCTCAAGTTTCTTTTACATCAGTGGTTTCCTGAAATGAGCCATATCACTCATCTGGTTTGGGAGGAAAAAAGCAAGGGCAGTAAAAAGACAAAGGGATTCCTGTGTTGTTCCAGTGGTGTGTGGTGAAGCAGAGCCTGGGAGTCCTCAGGAGGGATGGTAACTTCGAGAAAATTCAGATTTCAAAATATTGTTTCATGTTCTTGCTTAGTTGTAGTGATTCCAACCCAGCCATGTAGGCAAAAGTAATATTGCCTATGGAATTAAGCCCCTATGGCATATATAGAACGGATAGTATGTTGTCCCAGTCAGAGCCTTCCCGTACATGTGTATAGAGATGCAATATGCAAGAAACAGTGCAGATATTCAGGGAAGGACAGTACTGTGGATGCCAAGGTGATCCTTACCCACCCTCTATGCATGCAGAGGGAAGTCTGTGTAGAGTAGGCAGGGGTTGGCTCTTCCATCCCACATATTTGGGCATCATGTATCTGAAAAATAGTCTTGTTCTGAAGGAAAAACGTAGTTTTAGAAGTTGTCCTAGAACTTAACTGAACCCTTCATTGTCATTTAGCATTTCAGTGGTAGTGCTGCTGTTTGGGTGAGGTCATCAGAAACTCTCAGCACTGACTGAAGTCCCCTCTCAGGCATTGCAACACAGACTTCAGCCAGAGTTTTAGACACATGCTGGGTGCTTTTGAAAATCCCACCCAATCTATTAAAGGAGTAGTTTAGATCTCAAAAAACTGTTTTAGATGTCTTTTCAGGGTTTAAAATGATCTAGTTTATAACCTTGTGTTCTTGTAAACAATGTAAAGTCTAGGCAAAAAAGAGTTAAGCCAGGTTTTTAAAACAGCATCTATTTATCCACCTACAATCAATCATATTCAGTCCTACAGAACAATCTTCCATTGGTGCAGCTGTCTAATGGAATTACTAGGAGCATCTAAAATCTTTTTTCTATGCATGTAATCAATGGAGGAAACATTTCATGCAATAACTGAAGTGCCAGCATAAGGCCTCTTTGCAAATGCACCCCCTGTGTAATACTGACTGTAGTACCCTGTGCTGCGGAAGGGAGCCCCATAGCCGCTGACCTCCCTGACTCTGCAGGAAGTCTTAGAGGAGGGGTCTTTATTTCCAAGGGAGTTACCATCTTCTCTCTTGGTGCCAGGCTCTAGCCCAGGTGCTGTGAGACTCCAGCCAGTGTGTTCCCAACAGTCTGAAATTTCAAGCTAAAGAAATGTGCTGATGAAATTATGCCCAAGGCAAGCAGCTTCCTTATTGCAAAGCTCAGGATGGTGAAGGCTGTCTGTCCCCATGGTATCGCAGTAAATCTTTGGAGAATGAATGTAGAAATAAATGCACCAGCAAAACCAGTATGAATGGTGATGTGACTAGTCTTCAGTAACTTCTTTGCTGCTATTAGATATGTATGTCTTTGCCAAGTGTTGTTTACCTAACAGAATCTGGGCTGAGTAGAATGTGCCCTACTCATCACCCCAAGAGCATGGACCACAGCTGGTCTAGAATTCATGGTCTTCAGGGTGTTGAAAATAGAGGAATGGGAAAGGGATGGTATGTGGTTTTGTGCAAAACCTTCCTTGAGTTGCTTTGTAATGTCTGTTTGACAGTTTTAATCAGTGGCCAATTGGAAGTACTCGATAGGTCTTTCCTGGGAGCTGCTAAACTTCTTTTAGATGTAGTTGCCTGATGAGTCCCACAGTCACCTTAGTCTAGAGGGCCATCCACCATTTGTGTAGTTGGCAGGGCCATTGCTATTTTCTGCTGGGTTGGAGTATGAAACAGGTGACACAGTTGAAGTTACTCCAAGGTTTACTGTAGTAAAGGGTACTCTAATTTGTACTATTGGGTCAATACTAACAACATTTGTATTTAGTCCAGTAACAGTATTAGCATTTGAAAAATAAGTTGAGTTCAAGTACGTTGACATTTATTACAAATCTTAGTGAATTGACATTCTGTTTCTGATAAAAATAAGGGAGCTACTTGGTTGTGTGGGGGAAATATGTTGAAATATGTTGAATTATATTTCAAATCTTCAGTGAATTTTGTGCAATATTTCTCTTTGTTTAAAAGTAATTTAGTATAGTGCACATCTGCTTTTCAAGCAGATCGTGAAATGGGATTTTTTTTTTCAAAATTGTGTAAAATTATATGTAGCTTTGAAATATGGTTGTATGATAAAAACATAAAGAATATATTCTAATGAGGCAAATGTATATTTCCAATGACTGGAATGATTATGGATGTCACATTTTATGGAAATTATTAGCCTAAACCAATGTTCACATACCAGTAGTTCTAGGTAATTCTTAAAACTATAACCCAGTTAAATTGATGTAAGGTTAAATATTGGAATTTATAATGTTTAGCTTATAAGTTGATCAATTTTTTATCATTGATAAAAAGATGAGGACTTAAGCATTGCTTTTCAGTACCACTGGTGATGTGAGAATTCATGGTGATGACCGTAAGTATTAAGAATTTAGTCTGTGACATCCCTAATTATCACAAGTCATTACTTAAAATATCTACTAATGTTACCAGTATCCTTTTAATTTTTTGTAAATTAATTTCTTTGTATATTGATGTATATTTTATTTTAACCTTTGGTTTTCCCTTGAGAGCTTCTTTAAATTAATATACTTGAATGAGGAAATAAAGCGCTGTGGAACAGCTAGGCTTGATGCAGCTTACACACAAGCACATCTCGTCTGTTCCTTCATGATTTTTGAGGAGGAAGAGAAATTTAAAATGCTTACATGTTTAGCCAACGGACAATTAGTGTTTGTTACTTTCAGATCTGTGTCAGATGTGACACAACATGGAACAAAACAACATTATGTATCCCAATGCTACTAATTTTTTTTTCAGAACTTTTTATTTTACTTAACTTTGGAAACTGTTCCTAATAATGTCCTTGTTGTGAGCCTTTAATGCTTACAGGAAAGGCATAAAGTACAAGGCATTTCAAGGTTTTATTGATCACTTTAATAATTTCAGAGATATAAAAAGCCCCAAACAACCAGGATTGTCCTAACAGTTTTAAAAATGTAGTTAGTTACTGACTGTTAATAAAACTAGAGCCAAATTTAAAAATTTACTCCATGCTTTTGCACCCTCTGGACTACTGTTCAAAGTCACCTGAAGAACTGTAATTCAGACCTTAGACTACTGTCAGTAGCGCTCTGTCTAGATGTAGTAAATGAGCTGTGATGTTTGGTGTGTTTTGTTTTTTTCTTTATCCTTCCCAATTTGTGGCGTCAGTAGAAGTTTTTGGTGAACTCCACATTACCATAAAGTGCCCAACACTGTACTATAAAATAAAACTTAACAATATCAGAACTTCTTGGGTGGTGAAGGTTCTTGTTTGATGGGTTGATCTGGATAGCATTTTCATGCTTATCAGGCATAATGGTTAAAATCAGGCCATGATACTGTATTACATTGGAAGCTTTTCTCCATTGAATGATCATTTCAGTTTCTCAAATCTACAGAAAGCCGGATGTGTTTTATTATTAATTACTGGTTTATATAGTACAAAAGGTAAATGCTAATGTTCTTTGTAATACCAGTGGCATTTTCCTCCTTTAAAAATCTTAGCTAATCATGCCTGTTTGTTAAACAGGTTTTTTTTGGTCTGTAGATCTTCAAGTTCATACCAAAAAGTAGGTATATTATCTCATTTTATAGATTAAGAAATGAAGATTTTTTTAAGAGGAAACTGCGTGCAGAAAGTACAGTAGTAATAACTGATGGGTGATATGGTTTGGACCTTTAACCCTGGATATTAAAAACCAGACTTGACTTGGGGAACTTAGCAGCACAGGGGGATGGGGAAATGGGGGTTGTGGTCAGTTCATCACATGTTGTCTCTGCCCTCTTCCTCTTCAAGGGAGGACTCCTCACACTCTTCCTCTGCTCCAGCATGGGATCTTACCCGTGGGAGACAGTTCTTCATCAAGTTCTCCAGCGTGGGTCATAGAATCATGGAATAGTTTGGGTTGGAAGGGACCTTCAAAGCTCATCTAGACCAACCCTCCTGCAATGAACAGGGACATCTTGAACTAGATCAGATTGCCCAGAACCACATCCAGCCTGGCCTTGAGTGTCTCAAAGCATGGCACATCCGCCACCGCCACCTTTCTGGGCAACCTTGATCCTGTCCTTCCCACAGGGTGCAGTCCTTCAGGAACAGGCTGCTCCAGCATGGGTCCTACCCATGGGGGGATGAGGCCTGCAGCAAATAG
>NW_009919515.1:101035-114362 GCF_000696875.1 Nestor notabilis
GGTAGGCGTCCTCGCCCTCTTCCTCTGCTCCAGCATGGGATCTTACCCGTGGGAGACAGTTCTTCATCAAGTTCTCCAGCGTGGGTCATAGAATCATGGAATAGTTTGGGTTGGAAGGGACCTTCAAAGCTCATCTAGACCAACCCTCCTGCAATGAACAGGGACATCTTGAACTAGATCAGATTGCCCAGAACCACATCCAGCCTGGCCTTGAGTGTCTCAAAGCATGGCACATCCGCCACCGCCACCTTTCTGGGCAACCTTGATCCTGTCCTTCCCACAGGGTGCAGTCCTTCAGGAACAGGCTGCTCCAGCATGGGTCCTACCCATGGGGTGATGAGTCCTGCAGCAAATCGGCTCCCGTGTGGGCCTCTCTCTCCACAGGGCCACGGGTCCTGCCAGGAATCATTCATCACAGAAGCCAAATGTAGCTTCTCTGCTACCACAACCTTGCCATGTAAACCCAATGCAACATAACATAATAACACATCATAAATATGTTATCAGATATGGCTTAGCTTTTTACTGTAGTTGCTTTGCTGAGTCATTTTGTGCAAATGTGTAACTATAATTCAGTTAGGATTTTACATTAAATGGCCATGCAGGATAATCTGATCTCCGAGTCACTCTTCTAAATTAAAAGCATTTTGGTATTTTATGCAGACAAACCACAGAGGCTTGGTTTCGATATTAATATACTCAATCCACAGCTGATGAAAAAATTACAAATTGGGTTCATACAAAAGAATGAGGGTGTGATTTTAAGTTTGCCGTTAGACTTGTGCTGGCTTATTGTAGGCAGCAGAATGATACAAGCTCTCAAGACTGGTATCTCAGGGATCTTCCATGCTATTAAGCATGGCACATCATGCAGTCATTTCTTCATTTTGCCCACATTTATTCAGCTATTAAAAAGAGAGCTGTGACAACGAGCTTCTTGTCATAGGTCCAGATTATGAGCCAATGGAGGACATTATAAAAATGTAGAAGCCTTTAATTTTTTTGCAGAAGGAGCAAGAGAGTACGAAGATCATGTCTTTCGGGGTAAGTTTGCTTGATTTCATTAGTACATTATCTCAGGGCACTGAGAGTGCTGTTGCAGCTTGCTTTCTATGGATGTTTCAGTTCAGTAAGTTCTTTCAAATCTAAGCATTGGGAAGGACTGAAAAAGAGGTAATAAGACAAGTTAGTTTAAGTTGGCAAATTTTACACAGCAGCACTCTGTTCCTGTCAATATGGCTATACCAAGGGTCTGTGAAAAACAATTTCAGTGGGGTTTGTACCAGTTATGGTAGCACCCAAAGAACGAAAGTTGATAGATCTATTAAAAGTTGTGTCATTTTTGGAAAAAATGCAACTCAAAGCAGAGTCTTGTTTCAGAGGAGAAATCATAAATGCTCCTGTTCATTATTAGCTTTGTTCATTGTCTTCAAAAGCAGCTGAGACTATTGCTTTTGCAAGGCACTTTTACACAGTGCAGCTATAGCTGAATGATGGAGAAAGTACTTAATTTTCTCTCCAGAACTCACTGTGTGTTAACCTCATGTTCACAAAATGAAAAGTAACTTTATCAGATTCACAGATTCAGATTTTTATTTGATGTGACAAGCAGTAACTACAACAACAACAACAAAAAAGCTAAGCAATGCCTGAAGTGATGTTGTGGGTTTGCTGGTATTCGGATAAAGCAAAGTCAAGTCGGTCTGCAGCTTTTCCGCAGTCAGAAAAAATGCTTGCAGCTTCTTAAGCTTCAAAACCCCAGAGGCTGTCAATCCTGTTACAAATTCTCTATGAAACATAAACAAGTACTAGTTCGAAAAAGAAAGTTTAGGAAGTACATTTGGAATATGCTATGGTCCATATGTAATTTCCTGGCTGTGGCTGCCTATTTCATATTCCTCCTGAAAGTCAAAGGGCCAGGTTCTTGATGGGGTACTGCTTCACTAATTTTTTTTTCTTTTCAGGTCTATTTTTTCCTCAAATAATTGTCATTGAAACATGGGGAACAAACCAGCAAAAGAACCCAACACACAACGACACTGAGAAAGAAGAGTACGACATGGGCTGCAAAGAATCTACTGACGTTCGTTGCAAACTTTTTCCTTTTAGGTCTGTTACCTATTTTTAATTGTTAAGTCCTGAAAAACACTCATCATGGATGAGACGCAGTAAAAATATACTCTGCTTATAGAGCTTACACAAGACTTATTTACTTACCAAAGGTTGTTTTTCGGGTACGTGTAGTTCTATGAATAGCTTAACTACTATGCTTTCCAAGGCAAGGGGTTTTTTTTATCCTGTTATAAATTCATTTCATTTGATTTATCTTAAAACACTTCTGATGAAAAGGAACATGATTCTATGATTTCTGTGCACTGAAGTTGGGCAGAGAGTGCTTTTCTGTTTGGACTGTTCAAAGGCAAATTCATGTTTGGCTTTCTGGTTTTAGCCGTGACGTGCTCATCTTAAAACTTCTGGAACACAGTTTTTTAGAGTGATTTAGCATTGGTGACAATTTAAATTGTGGTAGGTGACTTCTGAGACTCTGGGTTCCTTGAAATGTGCTTTAGAAGTCATACCAGAAAGTTGTGGGTACCTGCTCCCCCTGTCCTCCCTGTAGGCAGTTATTCAGTTCTGTACTAGCACTGGCTCCACATTCAGAAATACACCATTTTATAGTATCAGCTGGTTTCTATTCACTGTTCATTTTAAGAAAATAGCCTGTTAATATAATACCACCTGTTTAGCAATGAGAAGGATTATGTACTTAAAATGTTCAGCTGAATAATACATACAAACATCTGACATTTGGCCTGCTCTGAGAATAGGCGACATGCTTATTTAACGATTTTGAAAACGTTAAAAATGGTGAGGTAGAAATTAAAATGTCATTTTTAAAATATTTGTATTTAACTTACCTGATTCAGTCCTTTTCTACATTTCCCCTTGGCATATTCAACCCGGGGGTCACGGTAGCAGCCTGACACCATGGATACTTTGAACGAAATACTGAACATGGTTGGCATTTCAGCCTAATTAGTTGCATCCTACTTTGTGATTTGTCTTTGGTCTTCTGGGTTGCTGGCCCAGGAATTTTTTTTCACCTCTCTTTTTATGCTCATCATTTTCTCATTTTAAATGTCAGCAGACCACTAGTTGTGTAATTGGTTTTTTCCCCTTCTTTTCTCCCCAGTGTCAGGAAATTTGACAAACGATTTCTATGTCTCAGGCAGGCTACATGGGAAAAGTATATCCCAGGACCGAGTGACAAGCACAGGCTAGTCTGGTCCATGCAGGTCTTGAGCACAGCCATGGATTTTTCTGGCAGGTTATCACTGTTACCCACAGTTTTGAATTGGAATTACCTGTTCTTGGGCTGGTTTAATCACTTGTGCCAGCACTGGGCCACCCCAAAACCCAGATCTGCATCTTCTCTGTCAGGCTTGTTTCTCACAGAAAAGCCTGACAGAGCTTCCCTTTTCCTGGGGATCAGGCTTAGCAGGGTCATCTATGATCCTGCAACAGATCCTTCTGAAAGGAAATGCTTGGACACTGGCCTTGTTCAGTTGATGTTGAGGTTTTATGCATATAAGAAAGAAGATGTCAACCTGCTGATTTACTTTAAACAACCCCCACTTAACATAGCGGTGCACCCAAGGAAATACTGAAATCTCTGGAAGAGTTGGGGCCACCAACATATGAAGGTGTGCTCCTAGAAGCAAAGGACGAAAAGCAGCGCACCTATGTGTTGTTCTGTTTTGCCTTTTTGTCTGCTCTGTCACTTGCAGTCTGAGTCAAGACAACTCCTGTGGATCTTTCTTGGTCATTGTGTCCAAGGTGTTCAAACAGTAGCGCTGTTAGCACCCTGAAAAGAGGGCCTTGGGCTTTTACTCCAAAATAACCCTGGCTGATCTTGAACTGGCTGTGGTACAGCAGGGTGCCCTGTCACCACTGGATGCACACAGCTTGTCATTTGGGCATTGTTTGCCTGCTAGCTGAGTAGGTGATTTAGAAGCAGCTAAAGCTGCATTTAATTGTTCAAGCTGTTTTACAGTTGGGGCAAAAATATGTGGAAACATGCCGCACGTCTTCCCTGCAGACTTGGGCTTTTCTAATCTGCTTGAAGATTGTGAAGTTACTTAGGGGTAACACCTGAAATTCTGTTAATACTTTGTACTAGCTGCATGGAAGACACAAAGTTGTGTGGTACAGAAAGCAGCTATTTACCCTGATGCTGCCCTACACTGTGACTGCTTGTATGTTGCAAACATGTTGCAGTCCAAATAGCTGTTCATACAGGTAAAAAAGACTCACAGCCCAAATGGTCACATGTAATTAAGATCACGGAGCAGAGCCTGCGCTTTCAGTTTGCTCTCGCTCCTCCAGTGCCTCCATTGCTGTCACTGTTCCTGAATTTCTACTGCTAAGTAGAGTTTAGCGCAGGTGCCAAATGAAACTAAGAGGGTTTAAATTGGAAACACACACTTTTGTCATCACTAGTTATTACAATACATGCCAATGAAAATTGTGCTTTTGCTGGAACTACAGGCAAAATCTGAAAGGTCATACACAATATTGACCTGAGAAAAATACTGTGCTTTAAACAGTGCCATGAAGAGCATAAAACCAGACGAAGGCCTGCGCAGGTTTTCTGTGATCAAAAAGGATGATTTCAAGTCGTGATTTGGACATGTCAGTCTTGCTTGTGTCTGACAATGTTAGATGAATTTCTGGTAAATGTCATTGCTTTGCCAAATGATTAGGAAAAAAACCAAACCAAAACAGCAGCCTGATAAAAGCAGAAATTAAAAGCAACTTCTGTGAAACCAAGTCAGAATATAACGAAGTTACTCAAATTGCCTACAATATAAAATCTTCAATACGTGTTTATCACATAAATATAATCTGAAGGAATCGAAGCCTAGAAAAATCACCACTGGACTGAGAACTCTGGCCTCCAGGACTCCACCTCTGCCTTGATTCATAATTTATGCTCTGTTTTTTTGATGTGCAAGAGGTCTTCACACCTTGTGGCATGCATTATAGATGGAGGAGTTTAGGTTAAAACATGCTTTTACTGTGAGGCACAGGGTATCGCCTGCTCTCCGCATCAAATTCATGTGTGCAATTTAAACAAGACCTTACTCTGCTCCCAATAACTACACACCAGATGTATCTTTTATAAATGTATAAATATACGGGTTTGCAGGACCTTGACACATGCCAGTAGGCTGAAGCCTGTGCATGCTTCAGCGAGGCATGAAAGCCCCATCCATTCATTCAACTGTGACGTTTTGCAATAGGCAAAATTCTAGTGGTGTCAGCTCCTCACTGTCTAACTTTATTGACTTACAACATCTAATCTGATGCTTTTTTTCTGAATTGTTTTCAGAGGTGTCAGTTTTCTTTAGCTGAGAGGTGATTGAGTAACACAGGAAGGGGAACTTGGCCAAAGTCCTCTGATCTGTGATTCCTGATGTTATGTGACATTACACGTGTAAGGTTTGTCCTGCAGTGGGACCTGCAGGAGACTCGGGGCTTGTGTTAAATAAAACAGCACAGAAGATTCTGGCTGGGAAAAAGACTTAGCTGTCTTTTACCTGGACACAAGCCTTTTGCTGAGGGACTTTCTTTATTATGGCCATTAAGTGTATCAACTATGTTCTTTAATACCATAATTTAGATGTTGCTTATTATTAATTAGTATCTGTTTGAACAATAATCACTGCCCAGACTTAAGACATAGGCAATGACAATAAATGGTGGCTTAGCTTCTCATTGACCAGAAGGCTGAATGGGCCAGATGCTTTCTTGCTTCCTCAAGGGCCAGGGGGCATGAGTTTTGGAGACCTTGGAAAGCAGAGGATTCCCCATCTGAGAGCCCTCTGCTGAGAATGGCCTGTCCTGACTGGAAAACTGGCGTGTCATCATAGCTGTAAGTCATATACTCCAAAATTTCAACTCACTCAGTACTGAAAAGGAAAGATAATTGTATTTTGTTGAAACAAGTAAGAATTCTTGAGCTTTCTCACAACACCGTGCAACGTATTTTTGGTGGTGGTGGTGGTGGTGTTCACCTGCCAGAGAACACAGAGAAGAAATGCTTTCTATTTAAAACCCACAAGGTCAGATCATGATCATCAGTGTTAATTGCTTGGAAGATCAAGGTTTTACAGCATCCAGTTACTAAAATAAAGGCAAAGCATGAGTTTCATGAGTTTTGAGATGTTGCTCAGGTTCAGGCTGAAGAGGTGCTATTAATTTAAGCGGTGAAATAGACTTCCCCAGAGGTCCCCTTGACATGCCTGATTCTCCTGCATTCATTTGTGCTTTTGAAGAATAAATAAACTTTTACTTCAGTTTCTGAGAAACAGCAAATAAGTTATTTAAAAATAACTATTGATGTTACCATGGCCCCTGGGATCCTCCTTGAAGGGATTATGAGATGGGGCCATAGTGGCTGATAGACACTTACCAAAGGAGAAGATAAGAGTAATTCTTCAGTGTGGTATATTTAGATTTAGGAGTGTACCCTGTGATTATTTGGCAGGTTCTCACAGTGCCCTGCTCTGGATGCAAAACAGCTGTGCTGGCTGCAGCACAGGCTGGTTGGTTACATGCCAACATGCAGGGAACATACTTTTGCCCCCAAAAGGTCATGTTCACCTACCTGCCATCCTAGTTATATCATTCCTGAAAATGAACTATTCTTGCTAAGAGAATTTGTAGCAACCTACTTACCTTCGTCACATCCTTTAGAGGGCTGGGGTGAGCACAGGTCTTTCCAAGAGGGACAGAGGACAGAGATGTAGGAATGGCAAATCTCAGCTGGGCAGGAGAGACTATGTAGAGCATCGGAAGTGACTGGAAATTAGCAGAATGGGCTGGTGACCATTGCCTCAAAGCATCTTCTTACTGTTGCTAAGTGTTTCTTCTAAGTGTTGCCTCTTGAGTGTTCTGTGTTATTTGGGAAGTCAGCTGCTAAGATGGCCATTGGGGCAGGGTTGGGCATTGCTCAAAAAAGGCACATGAAAGGGAAGGAATAGCATCTTACCCGGAGGTATTCCAGGGATGCAATCATGGCAAGCCGGGCTGGAAGGGAGCTTGCAGCACAACTGCAAACATCAACATAGCTGAACTCCTCTGAGGGGACCCTTTCAGTTGCAACTAGCTAATGCTTTTGGGACAATAGGACTCTTGCTTTCTGCGATTGCTCGTCTTTATTGAAAAGTAACACAGGAACTTTTGAAGTGAGCAGAAAGTCCCCTGTAAAAATGGGACTTAGATTAAGTGAAGAAAATTCTTACTGCTCTGCCATTTTTCTGCCTGCGTTCTGCACTCATCCACAATGCTGGAAAGACAGCAGTAATTTAAAAAACAGAGCACAGGATTTTCAGCTTTTGTAAGTGAGCCTCAGTGAAGCTGTATTGCTTCATGCCACCTTGGGGCCTGGCACAAAACATGTCCCTTTGATGGGCACAAGACAATGGGTCGGCATGGATGTAGTCAGAGGATGGTGCAGATTGCAGTGCTGAGGCTGGCAGTCCTGACCGTAGCACAGAGCACATTCATCTCATTTCCAAGTATGGAAAATGTGTCTTAATCACTTGATTTCAAATGGCAAATTTTACTTTTTAAACTGTAAATGTAGTTCTGGCCTGGGGATAATTTAATTTGTAATTGCCTGATGAAATAATCCCATAAAGCAAAGAAATACAGATTGCATGTGGCTCAGTAGAATCCTTATTTATTGGTCATTTGATCCTGTACACAGCAAAATAATAATAATATGAATACACCATCTAAGCTATTAATACATTATGTACATACAGAGAAGGAACAGTTAATTTTACATGAAATGGAAAAGGCACGTAATGCAGTGATACACTATGATCATTTTGAGCTGGCCAAATTCCAGCTGCAATATTTTTATGCTGCCTAGTGTAAATAGGGGCTAAATATTCCTGGGACTCTGAAGATGCTCCTCACTGTTTCACAGGCTGGACATTGCCTCTATCCAAAGGAAAAGAGAATGGTCTGTGAAAGGGAAGTAAGTTGCTTCATCCTTCACCTGCTTCTGAATATGTTCAGAGGGATTTTGTGCAGAGCAGATCATGTGTTCTAACTTATAACTTCTCTTTGTAGAAAGCTGTTAGACATGAAGAGAAAGTTTAAATGTGTAACATTTACATGTGGGACAATATTGTACATTTGCTTCTTTAACGGATAAGTTGCAAGTGAGCATGAATAAATTTTACTTTCAGCTTTTAAGTCAAATAATGAGATAGATTAAACAAATGTAATTTTGAAATATTTTAAGTCTTCTGCCTGGAGATACCTCCATGTTAATGGAGGTCATCAGTGCTTTTTGTGAAACCATATCCCAGTTGTGGTATTTTTTCTTTATACAAGCACAAATGCTCTCCACAACTCTTACATGTTATTGCTCCCCCCTGAATGTCTGTGCTTCTGTCTGCATTTTATAATACCCCTGGGCTGAGAAGCAGTAAATAGCTTGACATCTGCTCTATCAGTCTTAATCTGTGGTTTAAATTTCAGCAAAGATGATATTAGACACTCAATGTATTCTCTTTCAGTTTAACTGTTGTTCCCTGGTAAAGATGTGGCTCAGAAGGGTCAGTCTTCCTAACCATGCATTTCATGGTCACTATAGCATGTTAATACAGCAGCAGGTTTGGGACTCTGTGCTTCTGCAGGCTGCCATTGAGCTTTTCCAGCTGCAGCATCTGCCTCCCTGCCTTCTTTGGATGTTGCTTTGTTAATTCAGCTTTCTTGAAAGTGTATTTAGAACTGACATTTGTGCCTTTTGAGCCTTTTCTTGTTTGTTTCTTATTAGATCATAGAGTTTTAATATTTCATATTTTAATCTCTATTTGAAATAAAATGTGCTCCCTCTAAGTTATCCTGCACCAATCTGCTTTGGTAGGTAATTTTCATCCTGACTCACCCTTGTCCTCCCTCCCTTTCCTATGGCCTCACTGCTATGAAAGTCCAGCTTCACCCTTGCTGTGATTCAGCTTTTGCCTCCACTTTCCTCAAGTACTATCCACTTTCATTTCCTTTTCTTCCCTCACTTTTGAGGGAATTTTCTCCACTCTTATTTTTATCTTTTTCTCTCCACTGAGACTGACAGCAATCACAACTTACTCTAATCTCAGTTTAAAGGTTTTTCCCCTGCCTTCTGTCTCCTTGACTTATCTTCTACAAACCACACTCATATTTCACTGTGAGATTTTGCCTTTGTTGTGCTTTTATGGGTGTCTTTTTAATTCTTCAGGAGCATATTCCTCCAGAGCTCGCTTTGGTCTGTATGAAAACTCTTCAGGCTTTCATCTTCTCTGCCTCTTCCTTCCTCTGTACACGTTCCTGGGTATCTAGCTCAGCCCTATAGATTCTCTGTGGTAATAGTTTCTTGACTATTTTATTGCCTTTGTACCTATTGTTTTTTCCACTGTCTCCAAAATTTAATCGAGAAAGTTGAACCAATGGGAAGAGCAGAATTATTTTCCAGCCACTTACTTATTCTTGCTCTGTCTTTCACTGTGAACAATAATGCTTTCCTTCAGGGTAGTTCTCCATGCAAACTGCCTCCATCTTCACCTCCTTTCTTGCTTTTTTCCTTTTTCTTTGAATCATATAATAACACAGTCTGGAAGGGACCTGCTGATGTCATTTGGTCCAACCTTCTGCTCAAAAAAGAGCAAACTTCAAAGTTACATCTTTATTATGACCATTCTACTGCTATTTCTGAAATGACCTGATTTCTAGTTTTCTTTCTCCATCTCTGCTATTTACTGGGATCTCTATCAATTTTATTTCTCCTTTTAGCTCGCTGACTAGAAATCCAAGAACATAAAGCGGGTGTGTGGAAACATCTTTTTTGCATCTGCTTTATGTGTTCAACGCTGCTTCTGCCATTTGTGCCCAGTTTGTGCTTCTAGGCTCTCCATTTTCCAGAGGTGACTGTTACTCTCTGTCCCCAAGCCCTTCCCAGCCTGCAGCCTTACAGCTCTTCTCCACTTACTTACTTCTCTCCCTCTTGTTATCACAAGTCTTTGCCTGCTTTGCCACTTCCTAAGCAGAGATGGCCTCACCTTTGGGTCTCTCCCAGCTTTTTTAGAGTGAGACTAAAGCAATGTGTGTAAGAATCTGCACGAATCATCCTGCTTCTCTTGTGGTCTCTCATCTTCACATGCTATTCTTTCAGTGTCATTTGCTGAGTGTTTGCTGCCTCAAAACGTACTCTCTTTGAGTCAATTTCTTCTTTATTCAAATATTTTCTATTTTGCTAGAAGTGATCACACTTAACAAACATTATGGTACACTTTATTATGGTTTAGCAGTGTCTCACAGGTAAATGCTGGGCTAAACCAAGTTTCATTTAAAAACTCTAAAATCTGTAATTACATAATGCCATAGAATTATAGAATGGTTTGGGTTGGAAGGGCCCTTAAGGATCATCTATTTCCACCCTCCCTGCCACAGGCAGGGGCACCTTACACTAGACCAGGGCGCTCCAAGCCCTCCAAGCCATGTCCAACCTGGCCTTGAACACTACCGTGATTTGAAAAGATCTACCCTGAATCTCTGCTATCTCTTATTCTCCATCATATTTGGTAACTTATTTTTCCACTGTTTCCTTAGTTGCCATTTGAACTCTCTGGATTTAGACTGCAGCTGTACAACAACAATTGCATTCAAAATAATAAGCTTCAGTAGTAAAATTGTAAATTGGGCTAGAATAAAATCTGTTGTGCATTTTCACTGTGACTACACTCTGCTCTTATTACTCAGCTTGAATCCTACCATCCACTCACATTTTCTATTGTGCTTTGTTTTGAAAGATATTGGTGAAGACCGCAAAAAATCAAGAATGTGCTTATGATCGTAGTTACTGCTAATCGTTTAATACAAAAATAAATGTAAGTGACATTGATCTTCAGAAGTCCCTTAAGGGGTTCATTCAAAATTCTTTATGAATTGATCATCAATTAAAAAGATGAGTTAAACTCTTGGATACTGGAGTATCTAACAGAGTGTGCATCCTCCATTATGCAACTCCTGGAATTAGCATCTGGGGTTTGATGTGTATATCTGGGATGTTTCACAACTGCAGGAATATGTGAGATGAAGTGCAGGAAGAAAGAAATGCCATCATGGACTTTCCACTCTACTGCCTCTTTATTGTGAGTTCAGTTTGTGTGGGAGCAATGTTTATGCTTTAATTTTTGACTACATGTGAAAATCAACTGGCTGAGTTACTGCTAAAATTTGCCTCTACATTTCAAAAAGCCCCTTTGACTTTGGTGTATTTTCAGCACATCCTTTCCTACTAGAAGTATGATCATTAAATCTCTTTAATATTTTCAAATGTCTATTTCACGACAAGATTTCTTCCAAACTTCTCCTGGTATTCCATTACATTTTATGTGTTTCTTTTCAACAAACAGTTGCCATCCTTTTGCTGCTGAGGTTTATGAGGTAGTTAAATGGAATTATTCCTATTTTAAAAGAGGAAAATTGAGGCATAAAATTTTATTTGCCCATTATCATATGAGAAGTCTGAGCTCCAGGAGAAGCACCAAGGTGGTCATAATTATTTCCAAGTCAGTGTTTTACTTGTAGGCCACTTCTGCCTCTTTCCTGGTATTTTCCATGGGAAACCTTTTTGAGCATGCTTTTTGGCAGCTGGTGTAAGTTTGAAATGTGAGAAGCAATAGTTTTCTAAAACAGACTATCAGGGAATATTGTAACAAGAAAATAGCAATAGCGTAGATGCACAGAATTCATTTAGGATGTTTAGATTCCATGTCTCTTAAGAGGTCAGATTGTGCCCACTGAATATTTTAGGACACAGTCTTTTATACTTTGAGAAACATACTTTTGTGGAAACTGAAATTCTTTTCAGTAGAAGGTGGAGGGGAAGATGTAAAATGAGAGATCTGGAGGAAAGAAAACCAGTTAAATTTGAAGCATTTATTTTGGGGAGGTTTTACGCAGCTTCCTTTTAATCCCTGATTAACAGATGAAAGTAGATATGCTGAGACAGAGCTCTAGTACTAAACCTTTGATAACAGAATTACAACGTCTTTATTGTACAGGCTTATTTGATTTGTCTGCGTCATCTTCTGCAGCAGTGATTCCTAGGCAGTCAAAGGAAAGCACAAATGAGAAGCTGTTATTCATGTTACATCTGAGACAGGCACTTAGATGTATCCCAAGAGTCATTACTGTCTGTAATGCCTACTGGTGATTATGAAGGCTGGAGTTTCCAGTGCAAATAAAAATTGTCCTTGGATGCATTGTCCAAAACCACAATAGAAGGCATTGGTTCCCATAAATGCTATGAGAATTTTAATGTTATTGAACTTAAAAGGAAAATATTGAAAATATTGAAAGCCCAAAGTCATTGTAATTTTATAATGAATATTCCTGGTATCAGAATGAAAATTAACATAGCTAACATATGTACACTGTCCACTTTCAGCCATCTTCCAGGACGGAGGAGTGCTTCCTTCTAAATCAGTCTTTCCATCGGCGGTGGCTGCACCATGTTCCACATCTCTACCCGGGATCCTTCCTTCTCCTGCCGGCTGGGGCTGTAGGTCCCTTGAGTTGCCCGTTTATTGGCAGCGATGACTGACACCACAACTGCCAAGAAGAGGATCAATAACAAGGCCAGCGTTACTGAGCCAATGGAGGTGAATATGTTCGAGATCAAGTCAGTTGTCAACTGGAAGGATTGAAATAATCACAATATAATTTCCATCAAGAGAATACTGAGACACACTTGAGCTACCATGGGAGGAAAACAAAAACTGTTCTATGGATAGGGCTTTGCATAGATGAGCTACTGCTGAAGCACTGTTTATTGGTAGAGAAGTACATTACCCCCTGCAGATTCCATTCTTTGGACTTTTCGGAGAATTACACACACAGTGCTGGGTATTTAACATACAAGACAGAGCTGGATGAACTTCACATGATGACCTATTTAATTTGACAGCTTCCTTTCTGCTTGAAAATAACCTGTGAGTTAGTATCTGTGGACTGTAATAGTAATTCAGCAATTACTTGTTTAATCAGTTTAATAATAATTAATTTTCCTTAGTTTGGTTGTGAACACATTATTGCTACTCTTCGCTGCTGCAAGTTAAACATGAGCTATTTTGACTGGATACATATATTCAGTCACATTTGTGTTTCTCTGGCTGGAGGAGTCAAGTTTATGTGAATACTTAGATATAGAAAATTTGTTTACTGCAAATATTTTTGCAAAAATGCACTATCTCTACAAGCATTCCTG
>NW_009919515.1:114393-160092 GCF_000696875.1 Nestor notabilis
CTAGCAGCATGTTTGCACAAAATAAGTGTACAGAGGCTGCACAAGAGTGCAACTGAAATCTATGCAGTGAGAAATTAACCCATATATTTTCACAAATATGTTTTACAATATTCATCCAGCTCTTCTTCTACATAGAGGCTTTAAAGCTTCATCTGCAGAAACACAAGCAGCACAGTACAGGATGAACGGAAGGATGCTCTGCTTTCTTCTTCCCTGTTTTCATGTGGCGGTGGGAAATGTACTAATGTCAGAAGGCACAATGCACATAAATAAATCTGCCAGTTGAAAAGCTTTAGACCAGAGAAGTTTTATAGATTGTAGATGAGTCTTTTACACATATCTAGATACATGGTTTTATGTGTAAAACATGCTTCTGGAAAGGTAAGCCAATGAAGTAATGTGGTTAGTGTGGAAAAGTGGTCACTATGGACAGAATGACCCTAGCAGGAATCGAACTTCTGGGCAGATTCTGCCATCCATCATCTTTTGATTTGTATTACAAGTGACAGCTGAACTGCCATAGATGGATGTATGCTTGAGGCTGAACTTTCAAATCCCAAAGTATTTAGAAATGGAAGACAGCAGGTCAAAGCCTATTTCCCAGTTAGATACTTCATGTTACAGTATATTTTAGTGACCTGCTTACTCATCACTTCTAAAGAAGTGCAATTACAGTCCTGAAATGACGATGATTTTGCATTCAGCAGTGGATTTCCTGTAAGTGGATGCTATTGCTGTGCATGCATTGCTTGGACTCATTCCTTTGCAGAACAACAATGCCAGAGGGAAGATGTTGAAACAATCCATCCTCTTTTTCTCTCTCTCCACCTCTATGCTGATGTAAAGGGTCCTACTATAATATTAAAAAGTTTGGCTCAGGGACACTCTCCCGGGGATGCATGGTCAGCTAGTATGTTTTCCTCTGTCCTTGGCAGCTAAATCTGTAGTTTCTATAATTTTAAAAACATTTTTCCAATAGAAGTCATTTAGCGCAGGTGCCAGTCCACTTGACTCCAATCCCAAAACAAGGTGTCACGGAACATGTTGGTTTATTAAATTCTGTTGGATTGGGAAGGTCATTTCATCTTTAGATGATGTAGTTTGAGATGTTAGTTTTCCTCTGTACTGCACTAGAATACATGACCCTTGTTCCTCTTGTCCCAGAGAGACTGCAACTTTTTAATGGAATCTTTATTCTCAGAAGCTGTTTTTCATTTTCATTGTCCGCTCAAGGAAACTGAGGACCAAGATAGTCAAAGTTAACTCTGATCCAGGGGTTGAAGAGGACATTTCTTTCATGAAAGAATTCACTACCACAAGCAAATGGTAAAGCCTGGCCTTTGGTATGTGAAGTTTCTGAACCTATTCTCTTATTTTCCAGCCCATGCTCTTCCTATCCCTGTTGTAAGTTTGTCTATATCTATGGAGACATTTTCATTTATGATATCATTGAAAGTAATTTTACCTCTTAAAGAAAAAAATATGCAAAAGAATCAATGAGAAAAACCTCTGTAACTTGTTAAAATCTGTTCACATGTCTAAACCTCATTATCAAGTTAACATAATCATAACAGGGCATTTTTTCATTCTGCAATAGTTAGTTATTATAAAAACCTTACCCATAGCAATCCACTACACATTTTGTTTCTATTATTTTGTTTCTGTTTAATAACTACTGTTAATTAATTTGATTTAGTTTGGTCAACCAGTGACTTGAAAAAAATACTGAAAATTTCATGTATTACCTGTAGATGTGTTGAACAAAACACTTCCTATTAAACCTACATGTTAAAAAATGTTACCCCACCGTCTAAAATCTAGACAGCTGGGGTTTTACCATGACCAGATACATAAGTCAATTCTATTTCTGTGTTTATGTTGCTTCTAATTTCTAAATATGAAAAAAATGGCCTATATGTCATCTTTTTGGGTGGATTCTCTTGACACCACCCCCCTCCCCAGAAATCTACCATTCAAGTGCTGTCCCCTGGTTTATCAGCCCACAGATCACTGCCTAAGTTTACAGTATAGGTAGCCCCTTAAGCATTAGCACTGACCTGATAGCAAGAGTTACCAGAAGGCTCTGCAGTCTGGTCCCATCAAAATCAGCCACTTCCTTAGTAATGAATGGCTGAACAGTTAAATTAATTTTGAAAATCATCTGGCTGATCTGGAAAAAAAGTAACTGAAAAGTTCTGTCCCCTGTCATCTCAGAGTCCATTTACTGCAGTATTTGGTGGTGATGATAGACTGAAATGATTATAACTGGTGATTCCAAAGAGAAAAAGGACTAAGCAGCATTTTTAGAAACAGTGCTGCTGAGACCACAGAAAAAGAGGTTTTCTGTTACTGACTCTAGTGTGTATTTTGCATAATGATGGGGAGTGGCCTTTTAAAAAGCAGTTTGAGAGTAGAAGTCCCTTATTGCTGCTTCAGACTCTTCTGGTAAGTCCTTGCCTGTTGCTTCCACCATAGATGGATCTAGTCTATGAACCTCTCTGATGTTTCACAGAGCAGAGCCCCTCTGACTGCCATGGGACTGCTCAGGTGTGTAGCTGCTTATCTCGATGTTCACAGCCATGAAGCAGATCACCTGTGGCTGTGAGTCTACGGGTGTCCTAAGGCACTGGGTGATGAGACACACACAGCTGATACCTCCTTGATTAGGCTACAACATCACTTTTCAGCTTCATATCACACAGGCTGCTATTCTCTTCCCCATGTTAACTTGTTAAGATCTGGTTATTGAATTGATTGCTTGGGAGATGGCCACTTGATATGAATATACTGGGTTTTGGTGTGTTTATTACAAAGCCGTGGCAGAGTCCCATGCAAGAAGTGTTCTGTGACTTGTAACTTCAAAAGCAGAAGAGAAAACGCTGGAAAGGACAGGGCAAAGCCAGGCAAACTTCATTCTGACTCAGCACAAACAAAAAAGGCCACATGAAGAGAAATAAGTTACTGATTGTTTTTGGTAAAGACCTTTGTTGTTTAGGGAAGCCTGTGGAACCCCCATACACTGTGATAGCCTTTCAGAAGTAATTCTTGCTAATAAATACTACATGGTGGCCACAGCTATTTCTGAAGGCAACTTCAGCAGTGCTTATGAACAACTATATATATGTAGGGTGGTAACTGAAGGAGGGCAATACCTTAGAGATTCACATTGCACTTTGAGCAGGAGGTTGGACTGGGAGACCTCCTGAGGCTTCTTCCAATCCGAATTAACTAATGAACCTGCTTAAAAGTTGTAAGAACAGCTGTGAGAGTTCCCCTGCCCTTTAAATACAGTAGCTGTCAGTAAAAGCTCTATCCTTAATGGTAATGGATGCTGATGGCAAGATGATATCATGGTCCATGGCAGTACCAATAGAGTGAAGTCTGCTAACACTAGAAAGCCAATCTGCTTTTCACTGAGATGTTCTATGCAGCATATTCTATTCATATGTCTTTGGATGTCAGCTGGAGCAAGGCAAATTTATTTTGGAAAGATTTAGAAGAAAAAGGAAGAAAAAGAAAATATTCTTGAATTCAGATTTCATGTAGTGACCAGTTTCATCTACAAAGACAGAATAAATGCAGAAAAATATATACTTTTGCCTTTAAAAAGAAGTCTTTTGGCTTTTCACTGGTGGTTTCATTTCAAAGTTGATTAATTATGTAGGTTTTTAAAATTATGAAATAAAAATTAGTTAAAATGTTTAGATTAGGTAAAATAAATCATTGGATAGAGTGAAACTTCATTGTAGGGCTGGGTTTTGCTTTTTATTTGGTTGCTGAAATAGGTTGATTCCTCTACCTTGCTTCCTTGATTTGCTTTGTGGATGAGCAGTTTGGATAAGGAGGGCTCAGTTCACAAGTCAAAGCTCAGTAACATTTATCAATCCAGCATATGTATGCTTGTCTTTAAACAAGCCGTCTTCTAAATGGTTATTTTTACAAGGGGAACATTAGGGATTTGCTATATATGAATGTTTCCATGTGTGCCAAATGTCAAAGGCAAGTGGAATAACACAAGCAAGCCAGAAAAATACACAGGGCCTCTTCCTCCTGTGTGTTTTACATCAGCATGACTTAGCTGATCTAATCCTGCTTCATGTCAATTGGGGGATGAGAATTATTGCCACAGACACTGAGGGCTGAGCCAGATCAGGGAAAAAGAAGAGCGAGCCTCAGTGTCAGCGGAGAAATCACTGTGAGAGAAGTAGCATGAGCTTCCTCAGAATGCTGCTACCCAGGCATGAGCTTCGCGTGGGAAAGCGTGGCTTGGACCAAGGGTATATGTCTTTGGGATGTGACAGGCATAGTGTGCTCTGAAAGCAGAAGCATGCTTCTGTTGCTGGGCATTAAGAATTAATCAGCCTTCATTTCATCACTCGCACAGAAATGTGCCTGATTCTGGATGCTTCGCAAAACAGAGACGTCAACACAAGATTTAAACCACAGGGATTGCCAAACCCTGGAGAATTCCCTTCTCCGCCACATGTGGGGCTTTCTGGGACTTCTGCAGCTGCTCGTGTGCACTGGAGCTTTTGCTGGCAAAGTATCTGGATCCTGAGTTCCTGACACCACTCATAAGGTTATCACTTCATTCACAGTAAGAACATCTGATCCGCGCCATCCAGGTTTACTGCCCCCAAATCAAAACCATTTGCTATAGTAATGAGGGACAATTGGCTTGAGTGGTCCTAATCCATGTCAGAATTACTTAGAAAGGTTTGGGGGCATATAGGGATAATACCGAGCAGCTGAAGAAAAGCCATTAACTTGATTAAAAAGCCCATAGATATGCTAAGTTTATTTCTCTGAGGATTTACAACCGTCTTATCGGATTTTTTTTTGTTGTTGTTAAAAGCTGAATTCAAATATGAATCCCAGTAGTTCAAGAAGAAATCCTGTCAGTTATACACAAACCTGTTATAATGAGATGCATTGATAACCCCAGCTCGTGGGACTACAGTTTATTTTTAACAGCAGTAAAGTGGCCATAAATCTATAGATTGACTTTATTCCAATGAAAATGCCTTATTTAAGTGGCACATGAAGCTACTATTTTCATTGTATTTTTTTTTTTTCCACCTTCACGAGCAAACACCTATCGCTCTCCCTCACATCATCTGTAAAAAGTAGCAGCTCTACTCGTGCTAGACACCAGCCACCAGGTCCCAACAGCTGTGTTGACATAGCCACTGGGCTGCTGAGTTGAACCAACAATCCATTTTGGATTCATTAAAGAGAACAGATTCATATCTGGCTGAGCCAAACACAGCACAGGCCACTGGAAATGGCAAACTGTTTTTAAGATTCTATGTGTATCACCTATCTTCTTTAACTGCTTTACCTTCTTTATGCTCTGTCCTGGTTTCCTACTCTAGTTTTGCTTTCTTAATGAGTAAGAACAAGACCAGTTTGTAGTAGGACCAGATTCAGACTCAGAGCCTTGAATAAATGCTGAAGATCTCTGTGGCCTAAACCCATGACTGCTTCCACCTGCAATCAGCCAGCTCATAGCTCCAGTTTAGGCTGGCCTGTAGCTGCCGCATAATGGCTCTGGTGCCTTCTGTATGCCAGGTAACAACCCAAGGTAAGCATGACTGCTTATCTCTCCACATCTTGGGAACTTCTCCCTCTGACACCATTCCCCCTGGGAGGAGGCTATCGTGTTGAACCTCACCTATCTCTGTAGTCCTCTGAAAAATCTACCTATCTATACTACAAATAGAGCTGTAAATAATCCTGAATTTTTGTCATTGCTGTTCGTGTTTCTGCCATCAGCCTCAGAGTTGTTTTCTTGATATCTGCAGGAAAAGACAATCCCATTGCTGGAGGGCCTGAATGACACCCCAAGTCCTGTACAAATCTGATGGACATTGCTGTAGACAAAACTTAAGTGACTACTTCTGATGCATACACAACTATTTAACATATATATATATAGGCAGCTCACCTTGAAGAAGAATGATCGTAAGTAATCTTTCTTTTAATTTCTCTGTTTTCTGGTGGATATTGTTGTCTGAATATTTTCTTAAAATCTCTCTGAAGAAATTACATTCACTATGACCTCTACCTAGTACACTTTTGTTAAAAAATGTAGTTTGAATAGTTTGTCTTAATTGAAATGTGACAGTTTGAGTGAATTTCTTCCTAGAAAATGTCAACTTTTAGTTGTCTGACAGTTCTCAAAATCAAAGCACAAATGTAGAGAGAACTAGTGTTAGCAGCTGTAATGTAAACTGATCATCTGGCTTGACCAATCATAGATCAGAAAAATGCAATCTTTACTATCAAAAAGTACTACATCTCTGGTGTCCTGTGAGAAAATGAAGAAGAAGGAGATGATTGAAGTCTACGATTTAGCTGGGCTTGCAAGGAAAGTGCCTCATTAAGAAATTCTGACAGCCTCCCTCCTGACACGTGAAGTCACAGCGTTGTGACACTACAGAATTTAATGAGGAAGTTTATTCCTGTAATGAAGCAAGAAATTAGAGATTGAAGATGGACCTTTCTAAAGAGTTACAACTAGATTGTAAAGCAGACTTTGATTAAACAAGGGGTTTATTCACATTAGTCTTGATCTTCCAGTGACATTACTGTACGCAGACCTCCTCGTCCCTGCATTAAGCAGCAGAACAATTCCTGAATCACTTGGAAACAGTTCTGCATTTAAGTCAAACCAATTTGCCCCTCCTCAGTGCTAGTACTTGCAATAATGTTTGTCTCAGGTGGCCTTCTATTGATGTTATTAGCCTTTTGGCTGGGTAGCTTTTCAAACTCAGAAGCTCACTTTTAGGAATTAATCTTTAAAGAACAGGTTACATACAGTAACTATAATTTCTTTAACTACTTGTAGTATTGATGTCTGGCATATTAACTGTTTAATGGAAGTGGTCCAGCCACTTTAATGGAAGTGATATTTGTCTGTCTCAGGCAGAAGAAATAATATTTTTGTGTTTGGCCACTGTAGTTTATGTTAGCTTAACCATGGACCAAAAAAGCCCCTTAAAATCTCCATCAAATATTTTGTGGATCAGTATCTCACAAGACAGAGTTCTAAATGCCTTTTCTCTTAGACAGCAAAGTGTTGGTTATACACAGAGAAGTGATTTGGCTGGCAGTTTGGGAAGTAAGCTCTCATTAAACTGTGGGCTTTGAGAAGACTCAATAGCGTTTCTGCAGCAACTGCCAGTGCTAATTTTGTAAGTGTGCTCCAGCTCTTTTTAAGATCATCTTGGTGGTGTAGCACAGATTAAATGTGCAGCTCCAATGTGTTGTTATGAGATGCCTTTTAAAATTCTATCGACAGCCCCTGCTGTAGGAACTCCACCATCTGCTGCAATCTGAAAAGATAAGAGGGAAAATCTATAGCTGGTGCAAATCCAGGCAAACCATGCCGAGGAGCAGTTTGTCCCATGGCTGCTAATTCGCAGACTAGACAAATGTTTCAGTAAAGGTGTCAGACTCTGGGGTGGAACATCCCTTTCCAGTTTGGGGGATGCTTTGAGGTTTCATATAGAATTAGTTTTTTACGTGGATAACAACCCAGTGTATCAGATGCTTGTAGCTGGGTTGAGTTCATCGAATCCCTGTAGAGGCCACAGCAGAAATGACTCCTGAAGAGGGATTTGGAAGAACACTCAGTAGTGGCCTTTTGAGAAAGTCGGGTCCTGTTGTCATGGGAGAGTGAAGTGGATGGGAGGGGGTCAATAGGTTAAACCCAAAAGCAGAAGAAGAATAGCAAAAGATGCTACAGCACTGAAGATGAGAGCAGGACATTTCCTGAGGAAAAGAGGTGAAGAGAGATTCAGTAGATTTCAGAGTGAAATAGTTAAAGTGATGAGAAGAAAGAATGAATTTCAAAGCCGCTTTCTTCATTGATTGCATAGGTGTTGAGCACACCAGCTTGCAAAGGATGATGTTATAACATTCAAGATTGGGCAGATGGGAATGACAGCATTTGGATAAAAGAACGCGGCAGGAAATTGTAATGTAAGCTATCAACAGCTATGTCAAGGGTGAAAGTAAACCAACTTCTGATTTCCTGAATTTTGCAATTTGGTTTTTTTTCTCAGTCTAAAGTCTATACGTTTTTTGTATTAGGAAAAAAAAAAAGTGCATTTTTGCTGGGGTATTTGCAGTCTGGAAGCACAAAGCCTAAGTGAGTGTCTGCACATTGTTTCTCCTCACTAATATTTTTCCATGCACATTGTTTTCACCAGGCATGATCTGCCTGTGTTCTGCATTATCAATTTCTATTAACTTTAATGGAGTTGCACAATTTGAATTGTGGACATAGAACTGGTTGCTCAAAACTCCACTTTCCAGCACACAAGGGTTTAAGTTAAAAATCTCTTCCTTAATTAGTGATGGTAGTGATAGATGTCCTTTTATTTCTGTAATCAGATCATTGAGAACAGCACTAAGTACCCATCGAAGATGAGCATCACATGCAGATGAAGCGTCTTTCTGTGGGCTCTGGGCCCTGACTGTGGTGATATGAAGCAGGGTTGTTTATCTCCCCCAGATACCGGTTCTCTGCAAGAACTGGTGCAACCTATGCTGAAACTGTCCGTCTTGCCTCTTCCCACTTTCTGTGGGAATAAAAAACTGTTCTGCCCAGTGGTTGATAATAGGTGGGTCAGCGGTGTACAGTGTAGCAGAGAAAGAGCTATGATTTGTGTTGGATTTTGTCACTGCCAGGAACTTTCTATCCCTGCTTCTCTGCTAATAAACTACGCCTACGATCTCAAAATTGTTCCATGAAATACTTATCCCTATTTGGTGTTAAGCTCCAGCAAAACAGCCATGTGTTGCTACCTAGCATTAATATTATGCTGTCAAGTGGTGATGAAGTAAGTAGCTATTTGACTGTTTCACACTGTCAGACAACAAGGTATCAAGTCAACAGCTAGCCTTTGTTGGGTGCAGCACTTCGATTGCAGCCATCTCATGCTTCCAACTGTAAATATTAATGGTACAAGGTAGACCTTTATTGGCTACATAATACTTGCCGTAGCACACTACATGACACTGTTGTATTACTTAGCTAATTATATTCCTTGAGAAAAAGTTTGAGGATGATTTTATCCTGCTGGCTTTTTTTCTAGTAGGAATTTGATTAGAGACAAGAAACATCATTGCATTTTAACTTCAGGGAAGACTATGGAAGAGATGCATATATGAAGAGTGTAAACGGAAAAAATATCTATAAACCACTATGACAATAATTACTCCTTGAAACCCTGTTTTAATCTTGATTTAGACCTTCAGTTTGTTGGTGGAGTTATTTTTTCTTGTGGCTTTTTTTTTCTTAGTGTATTTCCATCTTGTTGTTTAGAACATAGGAGTGTGTTTCCACCTGTGAACAGGGATTCTTGGACCAAGCACTGCGCACCTAGTATAGTATCTAGTCATGGTATTAATATTGGTGGCATTCAACAGGTTTGCACCTGAATGTGATCTGGATGAAATCAACTCTAATAATTGCTGAAGAGGCAAGTGGTTTGTGACATCTCTTTCTGTGTTACAGCCAGCATTACAGCCAGCACAGTACATGAGAAAATGATCTCTAAAAATGTGTCAGATATTTATCTTAAGTTTCTACTCCATGCTTTTACCTTACTGCCACCTAAAGATAACTAACAGAAAATACATTGTACTTCAGACAGGAAAGGTTTACTCTAACATGCTAGGAAGTAATGGCAGCCTTATCAATGCTTATCTTGTAAGCAGATTTTCTACACTTTCAGAAGATTTTCTAGATCATATTTCTTAGAGAAATATTAAAAAAATGTCTGCTAACTCAGCTCACTGAATTTATGTCTGGTTCTTCAAGACGAAGCATAATTAACTATGAGTGCAACTCAGCCCTGTTTCTAGACAGATGATTACATTAGATCTGGGGGCTCCTCAACACAGGCTGAAAGTAACAGTTTCTACAGTGCATGGAGTCAGGTCAAAATTCACCTTTATCTGCTGCTGTAAGCTATCTCTGACACACTCCCCTCTGTTGGTTATCAAATACCAGAGCTATCCTCTCTTGAACAGGCAGGTAACCATGAAATCAACCAAGTTACATGTAATTTTGGAAGAAGTGTCTAACATTAACATTTTCTTTTGGAGGTGTTCTTCTGCTTCCTCTTCCATCAGTGGTTTTGGAAGAGGATAAAAACACGATAATGATCTAGGAATTTTCAACTCAAAACTTTCTCAAGGTGAAATACGTTGTTTCAGGGTTCTTGGTCCAGGCCAGTTACAGCCTGTGCATCAGGGCTGAGTGCTTCTCCAGGGGAGAGGGTAGCTGAGTTTGAAGGGAAATATTGCTTCCATGCAAACTCCATCTAGAGAACTTCACTGTTTTGGAGACTATTGACTAGCAGCAGGTTATAGCAATAATGCTTGCTTTTTTTAAGTGTTGTGGTTAAAATATCCTGGAGTAGCTTGTGCTCTCTCTCTCTTCAGTTCCTGCTAAAGGACAAGATGATAAAGCTTCTGTATCTTACAGATGTGACACAAGCATTCACTTAAAATAATGAAGTCATTCTTACTAAGCTAAGGTGTTCAGTCCTGTCCCCATCTGTATGATTTTGTATGGGAATAATAACTTCCCAACCTGTAGAAAGTGACAGAAGACACCACCTTTTATTCATGGGTTTAGGTCTACCTCGAAGGAGGTGTTACATTTTCATATGTATAGGAACCAAGCATTTTATTTTGATCTGAATTAGTTTTGTGTTTGATTAAAGGAAATAATAAAATAAGACAGGACAAAAAGGAATTTTCCATGAGACACAGCACACCATCTTGTGTTACTCTCATGGGCAATATGCTGCATAGTTCACAAAATGGTAGGCTTTGGGATTTTAAAAAAAGAAAAAGATAACTATTACATTACCATATGAACTCTGTGGAGGAGATGTACATGGCCATTTCACCACAAACAGTTCCTACTTGGAGAAAAGGGAACAGGGGGTCCCTTGGGGGTAGGAATAGCGCAGCGTGAGTGTTACCAGTACTGAACCAGACACCCATGGAAGTATTTCCATTTATTTCAGTAATGGATTAATTAGATCCCAAACTATTTATGTGCTTGAGAATCTCCAAAATCCCTACCCTAGCATTTCACAGGGGTCCAACAACAACCAAGGCTGTTTTCTGCAGTGGTGCAAAATCTGCTCACACTAAATAATTACAAAGGTTTGTAAAGCTGCTGATTCTCCTTTTCACTGAATTACAGCAGTATCACATTTTTTATTGTGGTACTCTTATTCTTCTTGAAAAGTGAATCATCTGTTCTACCAAAGAGTGTTTGAATAAATTTAAGGACAGTTGTATTTGCTGTACAGTTTGGTAAAAAGCTCAGACATTTGTTTAACAAGCTCTGCCTTTCATTTAAATGGATCTCTTTATCAAAACAGATAAGTATTCCTGATCTTTTGAAACCAAAATATTTTTCACATCTTCAGGAACAGGAATTCTTTTTATTGCTTTTTAGTGGAAAAATATTTTATAAGCCTAGTAAAGTGTGCAATTTTTTTCAGGAGTTATTAGGAATGGAATTTCATAGCAAGAACTGAAAGATACTTTACACAAGAATGTACCTTGCAAGAAGAGTTCATCAAGAGATATATAGGCAGATTAACATGCCAGCCTTGTTTTATCTGGAAACGTCATAATTTCATGGACCTTTGATAGTCATCTTAAGCATATGACTAGTATCCAAGACATCAAAACCAGCCTACAAGATGTATTTGTTATGCTGAGCTAATATGTCAGTACCTTGAAGGAGCTATGGTACTATCACTGTCTAAATAAAGTAGTTTGAATCAAGGACCATGGTTTCTATTAAGGTACCTGAATAAATGTGGGTAGATTTTCTGAAGTGCTTAATCTGTAGTACCTGGGAAATCTCCTTATTTCCACTTTATCTGGCATCCTTCATATGTACATAAACTTATCTAAGGTGTGGATAACTTTCAGTCTTTCTGATTGTAATGGTGGTGAATGAGCTTCCTTGGAAACCACCTGGTTCCTAATCTGGCAATAAATCCCATGTAAAGTCTCACAACTGTGTTTCAGTTCTGCCAATTTTAGTGAAGAGGACAAACACTGAATCCCAAGAGACTGCTGCCACCACGCACCCAGTGGGAATTATCTTAGTGGGAGTTACCTTTTCCCTCATAAACTCCTTAACTTTTGCCCAGTTTCTTTTTCTTTTTGTACATGCTCAAGTAAAAGACCAGACTAATTTTCAGCTCAAAAGTGAGGTTGGAATTCTGTTTTCTTTAGAAACTTTTTGTCAATTAAGCTATTTAGGATTTATGGAATTAAACCACATTTATGGTCTCATTTCTGTCAATGTCTGGCTAAGTTGTCCAGCAAATAGAAAGCATCTTACTGGGTAAAAGTGGAAGCCCATACGTGACTAATGCCTGCTGTTGGGGTATCACTGCTGTTCTTCTATTTTCTAGATAAATATCCACAAATTTTTAAGAACAAAGTTTAAAGAAGTTAGCACTTAACACAGTGTCATTTCCGTTTTCAGTAGAAAACAGACACCAAAATACATAAAAAAGGTTTTCTGATACTTGCAGCAAAATAATTTTACCATCAATTGTATTTGAAGAAGCAAAGTAAGTGGAACATGCCAAGTTTCAGTACTAGATCATAGCAATAGCTAGAAATACCAGAATTGTCAAAATGTTCATTCATGTTTTGGTAGTTCTTAGGATGAGATGGGAGTTACACTTTATTACTCACAGACGGAAGACAGAAGTATTTGTTCCTGCTTTTTACAGAAAAGTAAATGTAAAATACTATTTTTATACTTATGAGTTAATTGTTCTAAAGCAGCTTCCAGAATTCCTTCCTTCAGTGCTAAGCCTGCTGCATTATTTGAAGACAGAAAAATAGATAAAAGAGAAAAGAATATGAAGTCTCATGAACTATATGAGAAAAAAAGACATAAAATTTAGTATCTGAACAATGCAGGCATAGAGTTCATGAATGTGTTATAAAGTGAGCAATGACTGAAGTAAATGCCCATGTGATATGAATGTGAGTCTACAGGGAAAACATCAGAAGGTGAGAAAAAGTAAAACAATGCCATTGCAACATAAAGGATGGTGTACAGACAAAATGTGTTAGCCTGAATACTAAATGTGTTATGCGAATACTATACTTGAGCTGATTCCTATAGAGCAGAGTGTTATGCTGTCATATGTCATCTGGGCTCCCTTTTCTGCTTAGATTTACCATGCACATTAAATATTCAACTGCTTTTCACTGATGCGTGCAGTAATGCTGGCCTTGTGAGGAGTTTTCTTGTCTTTCCCAGCTAAGACACACCAGATAACCTTAGTGCCTTTGCATCCTAATGTTTTTGTACCATATGTTGTGACACATATTAAAATGTTTCTTGCAATATCCTTTTAGAAGTTTTAGTTAAATCCTGTGTTTTGAATACAGGCTAATAGAAAATAGCAAAGGATATTAAGGGGCTGTTCTGCTCTGAAAAACAACTGTAAAAATGGCATTGTGACATTTCCAATGACTTCCAGAGCAGAACTGCTCATTTTACAAATCTAAAGATGTTTCTTCTTACCCCACATTTGACCTGGCACAGGAATAAAGCTGGGCTCTCTCTGGCTCCTACCATCAAAAGTAATGATTCTGCCATGAAGGGTGATCTACAACCATGTGAATGAATGAAAACATATAAATTCTAGCTTTTTTGCTGCTCAGTTAGACTGACCTTGGTAATCTATTAAGAAAAGTAAAATCTTACTTCAGTCAATGAAATAATATTATTTCAATAACCTGTCATCAGACTGTAATAAGTTAACCTATGCTGTGCAGTCCTTTTCTCTAAATGGTTGACATGGTGAGGGTTTTGTTAAAGTAGGGTACTACAGAGACTAAGTCAGAAAAACCAGGGAAAATCCTTTATGCTTCCAGCAGCAGCCTTACAGAATGTAGGTTATATGGACCAGACTGCTTGTTTCCTTCCCACAGTCTGCTTCCTGTCTAGATCTTAAGACCATCAGGAAAGCTGATAGATGAGAGCCACCTTCCGCTCACTGATAGTTCTAACCAACGGCTTGTTCCTGTCTTGGGAAAGAATGCCAGCAGGAGTGTGTCATGGGCTGACTGTGCTGAGAGCATCAGTGTTGAACAGGGCTTCAGTCCTCTCCCCTTTGGCCCTCAAGTACCACTGGCTTTAGTATGATTTCACATCATGTAGATGAGTAGTTTTAAATATCTCTGATTTCATGAGATTATATTGTGAGGCACGGACCTCAGATGCAGTGGGGTTAGTTGCAGTGGGGTTAGTTGCAGTGGGGTTAGTTGGCTACACAGGACAGGGCATTTCAGAAAAATGTTTTAATTTTAAAAATATGGTAGTGTATGTATTAGCCTTGCTCAACAGTCTGCAAGAGCACTGGAGGAGACAAAAGTCACAGTAGACACAAATGTGCTCACTTACTAAGACATCAGTCTGATGCTCCCAATGGCTTGACCTGATCTTGCTGCCTGGAGTCATGGCTTGTTCAGCTACATCATGAGGCAGCCTCCACGTATGGCAAGACCCTCTCTGTTCACTCTCTGCAGGTTATGACAGCTGGGATAAGCTTTGCAGTGACCTGGGGCACCTACAGCTCCTCAGCTGGTGCTGTAGAGGAGCAGTAGGTGAGTGGCTTGTCTGAAGATCAGGGTGGTAGCACTCCTCAGTTTCAGTTAACTTACTCAGCCTTACTTCTGAGGGCTAGCAACTTATCTGATTCCATGCAGTCAGCAATCTTTGTGTTGGAGCAGAAATATCAGCCACTCAGGGCAGAATTGTTTGTTCAGATTGAAGGTGTTGAAATACTGTTACCCTAGTTTCACAAATGAGCAAACTCTGAAGTATGGAAGTCTCCTAGTCATCTGCAGTAGGAAAGAGCATAAATTCAGGACAAGAAAAGATCTATACTGATGACAAAGAGAACAAAGTTCTTTCACCAAACACTTCCCCTTGCAAGAGCATAAACTTCTTTGTGATTTTTTTGTTTCAGTGTTCTGCATTTGAAGAAGCAGAATGCCAATGCTGCCTCTTGTACTCCACTTCTTCATATTTGAGAAGTTTTCAGCTGAAAGGTGAAGGTAAACTTCAGTTTTTTTCTTTTCAAATAGTATCCTAAAATTCTTCTAAATTGTTTTGAAACCTCAAGACTTAAACTGATGAGAGTACTGGCTGAGAACTAATGCAGTGTGAAAACTAAGCTGCATGGCTGTATTTGCCATTATATTGCTTTATATGTCTTGAAAATACAATATTGTTTGTATTTTTCTGTGTAATGCCAAGATAGAGGTGCACAGGAGCAAGACAAACAGGTAAAGCCACAGTGAGACTGGGGGAAAATCATGTAGTTGTTACATTCCTGATGTCCACATCTTTTAGTCAAATGATAATTATCCATTAATAGCCTCATAAGTATGAATATGTAAATAGCTGTGGAATGCATTATTCATGAATCACCAGGCATTAATTATTGTAATTAAGTATCATTAGCTACATTCGTATTACTAACCTTTGCAGTTAATGAATACATTAGCTAATCACTGTAGAGCAAATTCAATCAAAATTCTGTGTCTGTGCTATGGAAGCCTAAGAGAGTTTTATTCAATTCAGTTTCAATATTGTACATATCTTACATGCTTATCAGTGTATTTTTAATGACATAAAATGTGAATCATAACCTCCAGTGCATGATGCTTGTCCTTGTGCCCAGGAGAATGGAACGGTACCAGCTGGAAGAGGATATGAAAGCAACAATGGTGCACATCAGAGCACATAGGAGTAGCTCTCTGAAGTAGAACTTTAATTCTGAGACATTAAATCCACCACCACTTTCAAGTTTCATGTATATTCATGTGTACAATAGGAGAGGGTGTGCTTTGTGAGGAAGTGCTGCCCCAAAGGTGTAGCTGATGAGAATGCTGAAGAAACAATATCAAAGTACAGACTGAGCTGTTCGCCATTCGGTGCAGGGATGCGTCTGCCTTTTGCTAGCACAAGGAGAACACAGCACTAGCAGGATGTGCTCCTGAGTCTAATGGAGCCTCAGGGCACTCTTGAAACACAAAGTAAAATGAACAATCACACTCTGCTTTTTTTCTTCATGCTCTAGAGGTCTGTTTCCGGTTATGGTATCTAGGTAACTCAAAAAGAAGACTTGGTGGAGCTTTTTTGTTGATTTTTAGGTTTTAGTCTTAGAACCAGGCTTTGTGGTTCTTGAAGCAGAAATTTTGAAGAATATTATATTGCAAACAACAGTTTCCTTATTTTGGGGGAGGATAACTCAAGATATAATTATGTAAGTTCAAGTGCTAAAAGTTACTAGATAAAGTTCCCTCTAGGCTGAATGTCTGGCTGTGTTCTAGTTTCACTGGGATAGAATTGTTTTTCTTCCTAGAAGCCAGTACAGGGCTGTGCTTGGCTTTGGTATGAGAATAACACTCTAATGTTTTAGTTGCTGCACAGTAGCACTTACCCTGATCAAGCACTTTTCAGTTTCTAATGCTCTGCCAGCGAGGAGGGGCAGAGACAGGCCACCTGACCTGAACTAGCCAAAGGCATATTCCCAGGAAAAATACTTGCAATGAAAGAATGAAACCTGATTTCATCAATGACACTTTGAAGCAGCCTTTTTCCTAAATTTAGTTTTACCAGCATACTGTAGTCACATGCACTGAGTAAACTGAGTGTTGGGTCTAGTTTCTTAAAAATTAAATATTCTGGGAGTAAGAGAATACAAAGAAGCATACAACATGAAGGCTATTTGCAAATTCAGAAACACTTGTCTCTTTGTAGTTAAAATTATGATGGGATACTGTTTGCAGGGTGTGAATTGTATTAGAGCATCTGCAGAGGAGGGTCAGTCAGAGCTCGATTTTTACAGAAGTAGGAACTGTGGTCAGTAAAGCAAATCCGTCACTCTCTGTGTATACTGCCTCAGTGAAACACCTCATGTATTTGCCAAGCACATTAAAGAATACACTTTCACTCATCCCACAGTTGATGCAAATCCCTTTGCTCTTCCTTCCAGTACTTATATCACTGCTGTCTTTCTCCTCTGTTCAGTAATCTTAACTCTGACTCAAGCCCTAACACTGTTACTTCTCATTACTGGTATTTCTGAATGACAGCCACTGGCATCTCAAAAATAATTTGAATCTTAATATCAAAATATAGAAGGATCCATTACAGATAATATCAGTATGCATCATCACAAGCCATATTTCCAAAAATCACTACTTTGCTTGTTTGCTTTCTTTCATTTTCATGTCTTCTATCCTTCGAATTCTGAGCATATGGGGATGATGGTTTTCCAAGCTTTTTCAATACCCAAAGTGATATGATTTCTTTTTTATTTTTTTCCTTTTTTTTTTTCTCAGTTATTTCTTAAATTAATACTGAGATTTTTACAGAAGTTTGAACTCGTTTGGGAGTCTGTGTTCTAAAAAAATATCAAAATATCTGCAATAAAATTGCAACACTGGAGAGGTATTAAGATCTTGCTGTTACACCTTAATCTTAGACATGAATAATGGGCATTTCTATCCCCAAAATTCTAAAAAATCTTAGCAACTGGATGTATTTGAAAAAAAAATAGTGTTTATTCATCTAGCTGGGTTTTTATTTTGCTTCTCTAGCTGTTTCCCTTTAAATGTCCTACACCTGCATTTCTTTAAAAATATATACATTCAGGAAGTTATTTTAATTAATCTGGCATTTGTTTAATTTTTAACCTTTTAAACTAGAAGTATCAGGTCCACTCTCCACTGGGTGTGTTGGAAGACCTGTGCCTGGGACAGGTCCAACCTATGGACTATGACAGCTTGGTGGAAAGGGATGACCCATCAATATGCCATCAGAGACCTCGTAACGTTCAGGTTTTCTAAGTATTGACAGTGTGCAAGGAGGAACCGAGTAATAAGAGTCACTTTAAGCCACGTGGGTAAAACTCCCTCCTCTCTGAATTGTCGGTCTGGGGGCTTGTTTGTTTAGTTGTGCTCGGTAAGGTACCAAGAGCTACCCAGCAGAGGTAACAACCCTGGATGGGTAACACAGTATTGGAGACCAAGTGGTTAAATGGCTGAACAGCTTCACTGGGAAGCACCTGCATGGCCCTGCACCCTCAGCATTCCTGGAGAATACACTAGAAAGAGACAACCTTAGTTTTTGTATGATGTACCTGTGAAGTGCACATGTTCAGAAAGTATGCAACACTTAAAGCAAATGAATAGAATCATCAACAGAAAATGAGGAGCAGACATAAAGGACAAAGGCAGAAAGTTTATTCTGTGTATAAAGGTAGGAAAGTTATGTACACATGCACAATGTAGTTGAGAATACACACGTACAAACAGGAAAGGAGCAACATTTCTGAAGCCAGGGGATGTTTCATGATGACAAGGCATTAGAGGAAGGAAAGAATTCAATTATAGGTGTGTATTCAGTAGAAGAAAGAGTGAACTGATGCTCTGCTTATATATTCTAAATTAATAACTTCCATATTGCTGTAAATACATATAAAACCTGTGTTTAATATTGTATATAAACTCTTACATCAAGTTTCTAGTATTGAAGATAAAAAGTTTTGGAATCTCTATACAGATTTATTCTTGGTTTTTTCATGTTATACATAGAGCTACAGTATGTGTGAAACATACTCTTATTATATGTATGGCTTTCTAACTTTCTTCAGCATGAATACCAGGATGAAATTTTTGCTTATTGTAGTGTATATTCTATAACATATGTAACAGTTCAATTTACTTATGAGAGCTGAACTAAACCCAGTAGAAAAAAAAAGCAAACAACCGAAACGAACGTGATTGTGATTTTTCTTAATTTAAATTTAAAAACAAAAACTTGCTTTAAACAGCTTTGATTAGTAGCATCAGTTTTTTACTTTGACTTTTCAAACTTTCTTATTTAATTGCTTTTAGTTAGCATTCCGAAATGATACGAGAGTTATAATTTCAGTTTATTTGTGTTTAAATTTTTCATTGCTCATTTTAATAATACTGAAACAAGTAAGATTTTTAGCTATGATTAAATGAAAGCTACAGTTTGAGTAAAATTTCTGACATAATATATTGTTTATTATTTTACATTTCTCCGTATGAAAGAAAATTGACTTTTTAACTCAGAACAAGGTGAATGACTTCATGTTCTTTTGTCTTTGATACTTTAAATCAAAATGCAAATATTTCACATAGAAATACTGATTTCATTTAAAAAAAAAATATTTTCCTCCAACTTTGTGGGTTTGATCACATTAATTTATCTGGAGTAAAAAACATTTTTCCAAACCTATATTCTTATTGGGAGGGAAAAAAAAGCAAAAAAGAAAAAGCAGTTCAATTTTGGTTTGTTGTCTTTGCATATGTTGTATAAATCACAATATTACATGGGATTCCTACTAATTCAGATAACTAAGCTCTACATCTGATAGAGTATACAGTTTTGTTACTGACACTGCTACGTTAATCTCATCTCCAGAGCTGGAACATCCATTCTGTCTTATGTTTACTGATTTCTTACCAAGAGGAGAGGAATTTTTAGCTGAATGCTTGTTGTTTGTTTTTTTAAATAAGAGATTAATAAGAAAATTACCCCAATCACTTTTCTGGTATGACAAAGGTCACAAAGAAATTATCCTTTTGTAATACAGTTATTATAAGTAAATATATCGTACTAGCATTTTCATGCTAAGGCAGGTGCTTCAGACAGGAGTATGTGGCATATCACAGGGATGAATCATGTTTTTTTTCCACAAATATACAAACAATGTGTTTGGTTTTTGACAGGTTCGAAGAGGGGAAACTAATATCAATGGGCTCAAAGACTTCTTCAAAAGATCAGGTGCTCTCCCTGGAGTCATAAACCCCTCATTGTTAGTGTTAGTTAGCCTTTCCTCTAAGTCTGCTATATGCCGTATCAGTAATAAAACACAACCTTATACATGGTTATTCTTTTGTATCATCACTCCAGGGCACTATTTACATTTAAAGAATTTAAGAAGAGTATGGAATCTATACAAATATGATCATGAATGCCCAAAGAAATGGTTCCTCCATTCATAAATGGGTTTTGCTTTAAACAATTGTTCAGAAAAAAACCCACCTCATTTTTCACTATTCTTTTGTTCTGTGCAATGTATTTCAGTTGTGGCTACACTGTTCAAGGACAACTACACAGACGTTTTGCTATAACATTTTTTGCTAAACCTCCTGGTATTCATAATTTTCAGGCCCCTTATTTTCATTCTTTAAAGAATCCATTGACAACCAATCCACTGATTGGTCCACCTTGAGTGCTTCCTAAGAAGGAAAAAGCCCATAATTTTTGTCTAATGACACTCATATCTATTGATGGATAACACAGAGTTACTTGAAGTTGTAGAAATCTTAGAACAAAGAAACAAAATCTGTGATTTTAAAGTCTGATGTACTTACTGGGCCTTTCTTGAAAGCGGACTCATGGTGAAAATTAGGAAGGTTGTATTTTAACTCAGTATTATACATTGGAGGTGTACAAGCTACTGGAGCAGAGGTTCAGGATTCGTGATATCAGTGCAGGATTGACACTAATTCAAATGGATATGAAAATGTCCTCAGCATGTTGCCAATTGCTAATCCAAACCATTATCTATTTATCCAAAAATACCCCACATGAATTCACAGATGTGAGACTTGACTTAACTGCCAAAGAAACAACAATAAATGTGATATGTGGTTTGAAGATAGTTACCATATGTAAGATATAATGGTAAAATTTCCCTCACTGAAGGCAGTGGGTCTTTGCCACTCATTGCAGTAGGGTTTGAATGCCATGATTGGTAAAATTATCGTTCTTGTTAGTATGTATTGCCTTCTGGCGTGTCCCACTGTTGCCCACTGGCAGTGTGTACGAGGTGAAATGCTCTGGCGAAGGGGGGATGAAACATTTTCTAGCATTTTTTCTAAAGGAAAGTGAAAGAACTAAACCAGATCCAAAGCAATGCATAGAAAATCATTCAAAGAAATATAAAACAAGTTTTAAAACTCCGGGTTTTGTATTGCTTTACTAAGCTGTTTGGTCAAGGCATCTTTTGCTGTATGAATACGAAAGTTCAGACTGCTTAATAGTCTTCCTGTTCACCCCACTCGACTGCTGGATCATCATCCATTCGTAGAATAAGATAGGAGAGAAGCTGAAAGAGATTCTGCCACAAGAGTAAAGAGACAAAAAAGGAGAGGTCGCTTACATCTATCTCACAGCGGTCCCCAGCATAGTTCACATCACAGAGGCAGTGGAACTTGTTGAGAAGGTTCTGGCAGAGGCCTCCATTCAGACACGGGTCAGAGCTGCACTCGTCGATGTCCTTTTCACACCTAGAGTAAAGATTGCAAATAGTGAGCATCTGAAATCACAAATTAAATGCGTTGGACAAGTACATTTTTAATTCAGAAGCTTTGGGGAGAAGGAAGAGAAGGATGCTCTGTTTGAAATGTGTGGTATATTTCCACACGTGTTTATGATTTTACTAACTACCTGATTAGCCACACTCAAATCCTGAGCTTCCTGTATTATTTTCAAGCACAGATAGGTAAGCCAGAAATTTCATCTCTCTAAAGCATTTCATGGTTAATGGTGCTTAGCAAGGTGAAATGAAAGTTTGTGTATGCCTTTAGACCTAGATCTGGCACAAGACCTGCTGACAGCTTGCTTATCCATTTTCATTGTTCTGGGGACCTGAGGGCACATTTTCCTTCTCAGTAGTCTGGATGTAAGTCAAACAAATGTGTGTTTTTTTCCCAGCTGAGTGCTCCTGGGAATATTCACCTGCCATTTCTTTTATTCTTTTCTCCTTAACTCAAAATGCCAGTAGATCCCAGCAAAATCTCCTACCCAGTCTCTCCGAGATGGTCCCTAAGAATGGTGCAGAACAGGGTTTTACAAGCTTAAGTATGTATTGTTACATGTTTCTGAGTTAACTCTGATGATAAAGGAAATTTGAGTTCTCATAATTTCTCAAGGCAAGCAACCAAACATTAATAAGGAATTTGTGAGATAATTGTCTGAAAACTAGTAGTGGTTTTGTAATTTTTTGCTCTGACAAGGGTTTTTTTTAATTCTCTGCTTCTTTTTTTTCAAGTAACGTTGACAATTAATCCTAATTTTTCCAGATAAAAAAGCAGGCTTATTCTTGAGGAAGAGTGTGAGATTCTCCTTCTGAATTACAAGGAATTGCTTTGTTCAACCATATTCATAATCATGCAATACACTTTCAGTGTTGCATTAGAGAAAAGCAGTTCTTTATATTAAACACTTTTATCTGATTTTCTTTATTAAAACCTAAAAACACTTCAACAGTTTTCCTTCAATGATAAATCATATTCATATAATTCAAAAAGCTAAAGTACTTTTCCAATGTATAAAAAATTCTATACCTCTTTTTATGAGTAGTAGCCTTTCCACATTTTCCTTTCCACCTATTATTAAGTTCATTGGACCTTTTTTGTGATCCCAATTCATTGACGTTTTAGAAAGATACTGTTTTCTCTATACTGTGCATCACTGGCTTTCTGAGGGATGAAATAGTCTTGAAGGAAAATGCCTGCTTTATCAATCTGATACGTAAATATACAAAGGATTTTGGTTTTGGATTTCTTATTAACTGGTATGTTTGAATTTGTTCTGAAAAAAAGAAGGGGTGACATTTTCTTGTTTGAAATACTATGATCTGTAAGCACAGAAGTAGTACTGGTGCCTGGTTTGACAGCCTGGAGGAAAAGAGGACAAATAGTCAATTTTAGACATTGGAGAAGAATGCCTTGCTGCAATAGTCAGTTAAAGCACAGCATGTTCAGTGCAAAGCTGCCGTTCAATACAAGAATCATGGGAACCATAAAATAGAGAATATTGCCAGCCAGTGGGAGGGATGTAAGGAAGGCTCATTCCCAAAGCTGTAGTTAGCAAGTTGCCTGGCCAAGGAAGGAAGAAGGACAAAGTACTTTCCTTCTACCTTGTAGTCTCAAGAAATATACGCACTAAAGAAATGTCTAAGAATATGCTTTTACTTTTTTATATTTTATTTGATTTGATTTTTCCCCTTTTTTTTAAATATTGTAAAGTGGTGAGTTAAATGGTGCAATGCATTTTGACATGTCTGCCAACTACACTGTGCATTGAGTGGGAATTTTCATTTCATCTCTTTTATAGCTTACTGTACAGTTTCCACAAAATCAGTGGGTTTGGGGGAGAATGAAAACATTTTGTTGAAAACTTTGTGTTTGCAGAGACAGCATCACTCGGTCCTGTTGAACTTTTGCATCTTATACTCTGATGTAATGCTGATTTCACTAAGATCACATAGGGTATTTCCTTTTTCACTATCCAAGAAGGTGCCCTTACCTGTTCAGGCTATATTTTACTGGGACAATGTCTTTCTGTGTTTCTATAGCACCTAAAGCCCCGAGGCTGTCAGGCCTCCCTACTTCAGGGCTGTTTGTAGAACATTATCAAATGGTAAGTGTGAATTACAACAATGTGCTACAGGATACAAATTTCACTGTAAGGAAGACCCCCCTGTTTCAGACTAATCTGTAATATGTAAAAGGTATTTATTCTTAAAATAATAATTCTGTTTCATAATTCAGCATTCAGTAAGAAAGTAACAAGCTGCAATACCACCAGGTATTTCATCTCATACGATTCTTATGAAAGAATATATTCACAACACATACATGTGAAAATGAAACAGCTTTGCATATTCATGTGTCAGTGTATTTTAGCTGATATTTATCTACAATCAGGATATGTGCGTTTATGTGTCCCCACCTATGGAAACATTCTAGCTTGTCACATACAAGCAAAATTGGCATGGAAGCCAAAAAACAGGCATGTAAAATGCTGCATAAGAAAAAATATCCATAACTGGAGTTGGTGATGCTGTATTGGATTGATTCTTGCTGCACTGATTTGTCGTTTTTTAATAAGACAGACCCTCAAAGTCATTTAAGTAAAGAACTGCTGAACTTGAACTGTTTTGTATGTATTTCTGCAGGAGGTCAAAACCTCCATGGCCATTACCCTCTGGACCCTTCTGGAACAGCTTTTGGAAGAATTGCTCCAAAGAGATCTGCTGAGCATCTCACCGTTCTCCAGCAAATCCCGGCAGGCACACACAGGTCAACTTGCCGCTGAGATCAGTGCAGTTGCCGTAATTGAAACATGTGAGGTTTCTCTCTTCATTCCCACAAACTGTGTATGGTAATCTTCTGTATCTAGGTAAGAAAAAAGGCAATGGCAGTTATTTGCACTTGCCTCATCTCTGGATAACCTGTGCTATCAGCTTTTCACTTGCATCTAGTCCACTGCTTTGGTGGAAAATATTTAGATCTACCTTGCAAATTTATTATTTGGGTGCAGAATCTAGTTTTGTTAGTCTCCAGATAGAGGGAGCTGTGCTCCTGCTGGCAAACTATTCAATACCAATGGGAAAGGCATTACATTTCACCTGTATATAGACACACAGTTTCAGGGGTTGCATGTACTCAGTGCCTCTTTGTGTTTCCTCTTGGAAAGGAAACGCCACATCTGTGTGCATTGGCACGCCTGGTGCCTGGGGTACTCGACATGCTCAAAGTTAGTGGTAGGCAGCAACTGAACCAGGGAAGCAATGCTATTACTGGTTGGGGTATTGCCCAAAGGAAAGACAGCAGGAACTGAGGTTTAGGACTCACATAACCTGTTTTGCTTAACTTTAAGTTACTGAATTTGGTTTTCCTTTTCCAAATATTTACTGGCAAAATAATGATTCTTTTTTTAGGAAAGAAAAAAAGATAATACATAGGTAGACTACATTACTGACGTGCCTCTGTGATACATAGACAGTTTAGAGTACTTCAAAAGAGAAATAGCATACAAGATAGATAGAGCATATCAGGCAAATAAAAGGTACCTTCAAAACTCAGGATGTCCTCACTACTCAAAAAAAAATCAACAAAAATTTGACAATTGTGTAATTATAGCCTTAAAGAATGTGGTTGGACAGCATTAAGACGGTTGTCTGTTTGCATCCTTAAAGCTGCATCAGACTGGGTTTGTTGGAGTCCTCTGGAGGAAGAAGGATTTTCCCTTCTCTGAGAGTAACAGGAGGTGTTTATGGTGTGCAGAGAAGGGCAATTAAAGGAGAGGCAGGCCATGGAAGAGCTGCAGCCTTTACATGGTTGTGTCTGAGAAGATTAGGAAACAGACATATGAGGAGTCTCACAAGTGATGGAAATAGTGGGCTGTGTGGTGTCTGCAGCCACCAGCACTGCTGGGCTGAGACAGCAAGCTTGGAGGAGAAGATCCATCTAGCAAAGAAACAGTGGGTGGGGAGAAAAACTTCTTTACAAGCCATTCTATTGTTACTTTCTCTTACCCACCAACTCTGAATTTCTCTACTTACAGTTCCAGAGATCTATTACTCTAGTACAGTTTTAGAGATTCAAAAGCCCTAAAATCTTTATTTCTAAAAAAGATGTGACACATCTGTCTCTGAGCTCTGGCAGACTTGTAATCCTGTCATCAGAGAGCTTGTAGGACCCAGGCTGGCAGCAGAGCTATGCCTTGTTCGTTGTCTCCTTGCCTCATCAGTCTCTGCCTGAGCTGCCAGCTCCCCACTGCCTCAGTCCACACCTAATTGATCTGTACAGCTTTCTGTACTGCAGACTCTTTATACATTAATTCTGCAGCCATGATTAATATATAGAGATGCATAACATCTGTGTTTAAAATGGAGACATCAGTGATGTAATTACCCTTCAGAAGAGACCTGACAAAATCATGCGGATGTGCCTTGTTTATAGTACCTGCAAAATTTTCCAGTGAAGTTACCAGCACACAGGCAAGAATAGCTGTTAATCCCATCAATGCAAGTGGCCCCATTTGCACACTGGTGGCCACGGCAGTTGTCTATGTCCTCTTCACAATTTACCCCTGTGTAACCAGGTTCACAACTGCATTCATACGAGGAGACCCCGTCAGTGCAGTTTCCATGAATGCAGGGGTTTGAAGAGCATTCATCAATGTTGACTTCGCAATGGGTGCCAGTCCATCCTTTTGAACATATGCAACGGTAGGAAGTATAGAAGTCTTCACATATCCCCTCATGCATACAGGGATCTGAGCTGCAGACATCTACTTGCAAACAGCCAGTAAGAGCAGGGTTTGCAGATATTTTGAGAAATTGCTCCTCTTGAGGTTTTTTGGTAGGGATGTCAGCATTTTCAAAGTATGAGAGATAAATGCCACTGATTTCTATGGTGCTCATACATCCTCGCAGGCCATCCAGACTGTCAAAAGCCTTGTCAGCCACGTAGATGTCTGTCTCTTCTTTTAAAAAGTTGAGGTTTCCTGCGGCAGTTGTACTAGTTGCAGTGTCTTTCTCGTAATCTATATCAATGTGCCATCTAGAGAACTGGGAGAGGGGCTCTACCATAGAGACCACCACCTGATGCCATTTCCCATCACTCACAGACAGTGAACTAGCAAGGGTCAGCTTATAAAAGCTGTTGCCGCTTTGCAGTTGAAAGAGTAATTTGGAGTTGTGGATACTGATGGTAACAAACTCTGGCTCCTTCTCCGCATACAGCAGTATCACGTCAGCATCCCTAGTTCGAAAGCCAAATACGATATTGGTGAGGTCTCTGCTGATTTTCCCGTTGCTTCTGTAAAATATCGCACTGCTTCGGCCACTAAACACTGCGTTAGCAAGACCTGTGCAAAAATAATTGAGAAACCAGGCCAACTTTAAACCTATGCATGTGGAACAGTATCTCTTCAGTGCCCCATGTTCCCTGATGTATAAGTCCTTTTGGGTTTGCTGAAAAACAACCAAATTCCACCAGTGTTTCAGTTATACTTGTCTGCCCCTTATGGCTATAGAAATTACAGGGCAGTGCCAGCACAAGCTATATTGGCATCAAAACCGTGCTGCTTTCCATCATCTCAAGTTATATTCTAAAGATACAATTCTACATTAGTGTTAGCTCTCTTTATCAGATGAAGAGAAGGAGGTGATCATAATTGCATACAACTCACAGCTGAGGCTGAGGGGGTATTTCAAAACAAGATATGTATTTGTCAATTTGGGTTTGTTCCCTAGTTTTGTGCAACTAGTTATTCCCCATGACAGATCCAGATGGGGTGAACCTTTGTTCTCAATTCCTCTTTTCTTAGGTAAAACATTAAAGAGATTTTAAAAAGTGTTTGATTGGATCCCAATTTACTCTCACTGGTGATGAATTTAATTGAAGTCAGTTGACAAAAAGCCCCTTCAAAATCAATGTAAGAAGAGTCATGTCTGTCATGTTGAAAACCAGCTTCTCCTGCTGCGTGCGTACTGCCACAGCCCTGCTGACAGCACTGAGCCTGTGCTGGCTGGGCTGGGAGGGCAGCAGAGTACTCGGCTTGCACTGCTGTGAGTGAAAATTGATGGGTAACATTGTGGCAGTTTTATGGATGCCTTCACAAAGGTATTTGACATCTTTCATTAGCATGGTTTCTATAAAATGCACTAACTCGCTGGGCTGTAAATTTGCGCATTCTGAGATTTATGAGGGTTATAGATAGGGAGGAGGGACAGGATGTAATGTCTTCTGTCCATTCTTCAGACAAATCTAGCTTTGTAAGCTCCTGGCACTGAGATAAGGTGGGTTTCTGATCTATCTGTGGGCTCAGAGATAGATCAGATGTAAATCTGGATGAAAAGAACCTCTGAGAATCCCCATAAGAAATTATTAACTGTATATATATATATGTATATATATATGTATATACACACTAAGGCAGCAGAGGTGTAACTACACTGCCTGGTGCATCAAATGTGTGTCTTTCTCATAGCAGAAGTTTTCTCAGAGGAAACCATACTAGAAATGAGAGTCAGAACTTTAAAAAATTATTTCTGATCTTTTAAATGTCTCACAAAAGTGAGAATTTCAAGCTCATAAATCTAAAATATTCCTGTAGAACTCATTACTAAGTCCTGAGTACAGCAAGCCCTCTGGATGTACTTTTATTCTCAGTTGTGACACTGGGCATACAGTTTTGTTATTAGTTACTGTTCCTCACATCCGCTTCCTGTATTCACCTTTTCTCTTTTTTTGGAGTGCATCTTTTCTTAGTGGGCTCACTAATCATAGCCATCTAGATTCAACTAGAGCCACAAGCATCTGAAAAACAGCTCTTTCTCTGCTTAGTTTAAAATGGTATCCAGAGCATAACACAGCAGGCTGGCAGAGAACTCGCTGGCCAGCAAAACTCCTAGTTTTTTCATTACTCTGTGTTGTACAAGTCTATGCTGTAGCTAAGAAAACAACTAGGTAAAAATACAGCTCTGTAGTGCAATTATTTTTGAATATTTGTTAGGGAAACTACCTACTATTGCCACATAAACCAGCACAAAAATTGAAATGTGATCTAACAGTGTAAATTACCTTGATTTTAGCAAAAGGAAATGGTTCAGATACTTTTCACTTTGCTGTCTGTGTGTGTTTATATTCTACTGTAATAGGCAATAGTAAAGTTTATGTGAGAATGTATTTTGATGTTATCATTAAAGCAGTCTATTAGAGAAGGTGCAATAATTTTAATTTCAGTTATAAATTTTAACAAGTGCTGCAATGCTGATTCTAACAATCTCAACAAAAATAGCATCATATTGGTCTGTCAGCAAATTGTCTATGATAGAAATCTTTTGTTGACCAACCTTCTCATTCCTAAGAGTCAGCCATTCTAACAGCTTCCACCAGACTGTGTGTGTATTATCTTCTTCACAGCATCGTTAGGGCTTTCTTTGATAGCAAAAAGAAAAAATATTGCTTCAAAATCCTTACTTGCTTTTTAAATTCCACTCCAGGGTGGGAAGGAGAAGGAAAGTGGAAAAGGAAAGAGGTATGCAGGGTGGCTAATGTTCTTAAGACAGCTAATTTTAATCAATTTTTAAATAGACTGCTTGGCATGTAGGTGCTTCTTAGGAAGTTACTAGTTGAATAACTGTAGTGCTGGTATTAAGGTGACTTCCTTCAAAGATATTTAACTTTTAAGAAAATCAAATAATGCAATGTACGTCATGTAGCTTATCTTTTCAGAAGGATGGAGAACATTCTAAGGTTAATCCAACATTGGATATCCTCTTATCTCTTTACAGTGGAAGAAAGAGGGGTACACTCACGCTCTGACAGCGTATTGATCTATTGTAGAGCCTCGATAAGTTGTGTTGAATAAGTCAAAAGCAAAGGTCTTGTAAACATCAGTGTCTGTGTCAGGGGGTCTGGTTTAAAATTTCTATGTTTGGTAGGGCAGACTCTTCCTGTTAATGTTACTTAGAATAGACATCATTATTATTTTAATACAGAAATAACATTTGAATTAACTTTAAAGGCAGTGAATATTAATATTTAAGAAAATGTTGATGAAAATTTCTCTTGTCTCTAATCTCCAAAGATTATAGGAATAACTGAAATGTACTTACATTCAAATCCCTGGTGCACAAGCTGGCATTGTGCTTCATCAGGACAGGGCCCAAGCTCGCACCACTTAACTTCCTCGCATGCCTTCCCCACTGTGTTAGGGGGGCACGTGCAAGTAAAGTCATCCCAGATTGAATAGCACACACCACCATTGTGGCAAGGGTTGGCCTATGGAGAAAATGAAGGGAAAACCTAAGTGTGAATAAAAGATGGTGGACTCCCAAGTCTAAGGATGGGGGACCGTTTGGCAAAAAAGGGAATTCTGATTATTTCAAACAGAAAGTGACAAAGACCAGCACTATGACAGCACAGCATGTTCAATAATTGGTGAAAATAGTATTTCAGCCTTAAAATATTTTCATTCTCCCCTGTGCAAATACATTTTGCCACTGATATTCATTATATGTAGCATAACATCTGCTTTTTCTAGTATTTTTATATATTTTCCTAAGATGTCCTTCTCATCAAATGATGTATGGGAATGTACAAAAGATTAAAGGGAATCCCTCATTTTAAACATGTGAAAGTGCTCTGGAACATGAAATTCTTACCTTGCAGAGGTTGTCACCAGTGCAGCCTTGAGTAACATTGAGAAGAGTTCGGTTGATAGGAGAATTCAGTGGATTGGAGATGGGGAAGAATTCCAGTGGCTGGTTATTCACTCTTACATCCTGGATGCAGCCTTTGAAATACCTGCCATTTTCATCAGTTTCTTTGTTATCTGGTAGGCCTCCGATGTAAAGAATATCCTTACTTTGGATGGTTAGTGGTGGAGTAGAAATAAAGCCCAGGTATTGAGAGGATTGGAATAATTCCACCTTATTTGGTTCTATTTTTAATGTTACTAAGTAAAAGTTTCCATCGTTCATGGAGTGTTTCCCTAATAACTTAATGGAATTTAGAGCTAGCACTGTGAGTTTCCCACCTTCCAAGTAGACTCTTACATAGAGGTAAGTACTGTTTCTCAAAGCCAGTAACAAGCCAGAAGATTTGCGTGTTCGGACAAACATTGATATATTCAAATTTTCATTCTGAGTGGCATCAACAGGAAAAGCAGCATAGCCTGAGGAGTCCTCAGATCCAAACCGGCCTGGAATGTACTCTTGAGGTTAGAGATACGGGAAAAGATTAAAAAAAGAGAGAAGAGAGAAAAATAAAATAGTTAGGGCTAAATGACAAGAGAGCCAGTGATCAAATAGCTACTTGATAATATTTACGTATGGTAGTAAGATGTGTTGTTATTTATGGATGAATAAAGACTTGATCCAGCTGTAAATAGCTTCTATTTCAAAATTCCTCTTGGCTTCCATGGCTGTAGTATTAAGCCCCAGTACAGGACCAGATGTTATATTATTGGGCATATTTTTCCCCTTTATCATGCTCTGTGTAATGGCGTGTTTTCAAATGGTTAAACAAGGACAGATTTCTACAGTTTCCTGGATTAGTCCTCAGAAAGATCATTTTGAAAAGAACCTAGCTGCTTTGATCCTCTGATGACCGTGGAAGTTAATGTAATTCTGGAACTTTGTGCTATTTTTTGTACTGATTCCAATCATAGAAATAGCCCAAAGCTTCTCAGCAAACCCGTCATGTGTGAAACCTCCAAATAGGGCACCTATTTGGTGCTGCATAGGATTCCCAGTTCTCTGTCAGACTTTCTGTTGCTGGGGCTCAACGTGTGCTTGTATACATCAACTTGTATCTAGTTGTGAATCCTGCTCAGTCCTGTGAGTGCCCATCGTGCTGTAGTGTCAAGGGGGAAAAATGATCCAGGATCGAGTTAGCTTTTATTTTTTTCTTTCTTTTTGTGCTTATCAATTAAAATGATTAAACCAAAACCATCTGTCTCTCTCCCTTGCTCTTTATTTTCAGTAATGATTTTCAGACTTGTAAGGATAAAAAATATGTAGCCAAACCCATGTTTTATTCTGATGAATCATCTCGTTAAAGCACAACAAAGTGTTTCTATTTTTACACTTAAAGTTCCGTGATCTTGTCCCCAATATTACAGACTTCCTGCCTAAACACTTTCAAAAGCTATCTTTAATTTATCAGATTCATAGAAAGAATAAACCAAGCTTTTTTTTTTTTTTTTTAAGTGCTCACATAACTAAAGAGTCAGTCCTTTTTTGTGCAGTAAAACTCCTAGAGCAAGACCTCATAGGACAAGTTTCCGCCTGCAGCGCTGCTTTTTTTATGACTACATTAAAAAACCCAATGAAACTAGGGGACTGACTGTGAAGCCCTAACAGACCCTTAATAACCACACTGCACTACTATGTGGCACGGTGGTAACAGCAACAGGAATAGGTCCCTTACTTGTTCCTAAACAATTTCATAAATACATTAAATATGAAATATTGGAATACTAAGACTACCTATATATCTACATCTGCTTGTTAAAAGTCTGGTATGTAGAAATAATTATTTGTTAAAATGGGTGTTTTGAGGCGTTAAATCTCTCTTAAGTTTTATCTTCTCTATAGGGTGGTAGTAGAGATCGAGGCATTTTTCCATGAGAGTAAAAAGAAAATTTCTGCTAGGATGAAGATTACGCATTTGCAGTATTAGAAGGACGCATTAATCTTCAAAAAGGTAGTTCATGTTTACAATTACTTTGTTACTTTTCTCTCTATTTCTAAATACATATATATATATATACATCATCATTCTGATCTTCTCTTTGATGGGATGGCTAGCATCACCTTGGTCAATATTAACCTCTTCGGTCACAACATCTGGATGTTGATCAAAATGAGTCAACATCTGCTTGTTATTTTGTATATGTAGAGAAAATATTGCCTCTTGTCAATTAAATACTTGGCAGCAACTTTTCTTCAAAAAGACACTAGCATTTCTTATGTTATCCTTTACCATAAGTCTCCCCCACTCTGCCTTTTAAGAAACCTGCCACAGTCTTTTAAATACGGCATAAATCTAGAATCTATGTATCAAAATGGCATGGTGCCATGATTTGCAAAGAATATTGTGGTCAGCAGGAAAAAAAAATAAAAATGCATTTTTTCTAATCATTCTCAACAGTTCTAATGCCAGTATAAGCCTCTCCTGGCCCTGACTGGTTTTAATTTTGCCTCATATAAGAAGGCAAACATATTTACCAGATGTTGTCCTATGCTCCAAAGTTGCCTTCCAAATCTTAGGATAAATTACAGCTAGACTTCAAAGAAGTCTGTTACAATTACCTTTCAGACTTTGTCATTTTGCAATAAAACCGAGAAGAAAAACTATTGAAAAGTATTGATAACTATTACAAAATGAAATTGTATTTAAACATTTTGAAATGTATTTCAAGCTACAGCTTTCTGCAGCAATGCATTCAATAAACCCCTGGGGCCAGTCATTCAGCTCATGTAAATCAATGTAGCTTCACTGGCGGCAGAGCAGCCATGCCGATTTACACCAGTTTAGGATCTGTCCATTCTAATCTGACCATGGCTCTGCTGTTGCACTTCATTTTTTCCAGTCCACTTGGCAAATACATATACATAAATATATGTAAGTATGTATACTTGTGTGTATGTATGCATTTCTTCTTCCTTAAACATTGTTACGATAGACCATGTGTGCATGGTTAGTAAGGGTGCAGAGAGGGGAACAGAGGCAAGGATGCTGTGTGCAAGGCTCAGTCCTGTACGATTCTTTTCAACAAAACTGCTTGTTTGAAATCCCTAAAACTTATGCTGAGGAAGTATTGCAGAGTCCACCCCAAAATGCTCCTTAGGGGTGCTGTACTTACAGCTCCAGAGGGTTTCACAAAACAGATGCAGTATAGCAGGGAACTGGGCAGGGACCTCCTGTTGTCGTTCCACTCTGCCTCAGCCTGCATTTGGAAAGATCATTTGTAGCAGGGAAAACGCTATGGGCATCTGCAGCTTTTATATTCCTGCTTGTCTCTGCCAAAGGGGCTGTTTGCTCGGATGTGCTCTTTTGTTTGCTGAGACATGGGTAGGTTTCCCTCTGGTCACCAAGCAGCTATTCAGTAACGGCTGCCTTCGTTAGCGATTGTCCAGAGCTGCCTTCAGACCAACTGGGAGATGAATGGACCCTGTTTCCAGCCTCTGAAGGCCTGCCTTCTCCTTGGGCTAATCAGATTAAGTTAATAGTATAATCTCATTCATTTTTTTAAATTGGAATCTGTCTTTTTTTAACTTGCAGTACTTTTACTTGCCTTTCATTGCCTTAAATGAGTTTCTTTATAAAAGCCTAGAGAGCTCGAGGATAAAATTTTCAAAGAATGCTTTGAAAGTAAGACTTTAACTCCAAGTGACTTAGTTGCTTTCTGAATTTTACTTGGGGTGCATAACCTATAGTGAACTACAGTTTTCCAGAGGTTATGCCATGCTAAGAAGATTTTAAGACTGGATGAGTGGAATCCACCAATTTAGCCTGACTTTTTTTTTTTGTCAGGCTGAAAAGTAACTAGAAAATAACGTAGGTGTGCTACTGCTAATTCTCTTGGATTTGTTTACCAGCTGACATCAAGCTCCAGAAATCCTAAAGGTTGTGCTGTTTCAGCACCAGGGAAACAGGATTGTTTATGGTCATTTTTCAGTAACCATTAGAACACAAATGCCTACAGCATTCCCTTACCTGTTGTGCAGCTTGGCCCTGTGTATGGCCGGTAGCAATCACAGTGGTAGCTCAGCCACAGATTGGTACAGCGTCCCCTGTTCTGACAAGGGTGTGTTTCACACCAGTCCTTTTTAGGACATCCTGTCCTGACATTTAAAGATGATTCAGGTGATACATTCTCTGGTGTAATAACATTCAAGTCTATTTCAATGTCCTGAAGACAGCCTACAAATGAAGGTGCAGAATGTATATTATAGACGTTAAGCAGAGAGTTGCCGCTAATGTTCCCCACTGGTAAGCCGCCCAAAAACGTGCTCTGAAATGCAAGCATCATGTGATCGTTATCTATCACAGCAGACGTTTTATTGAGGCACAATTCTACACAAGAGCTGTCAAGCAAATTAAGAGTAACAGCTCTTGCCAAGGTTACCTCCACTGAATGCCATTCTCCATCACTGACATTATGTGAAATATGCAAAAGAGCCTGTGGCTTGTTGTTGACTTGCACGGATAAGTGTAAGTAGCCATTCAGTAACTCCAGCTTTGCAAATGTATTTTTCTCCCCTCGGTAAAACAGAAAAGCTGTAGGTTGCACAGTTTGAAACCTCAGGTTTATATTATAGAAAAATTCCTTTTTAGGGTTCAGGGGATTCTTCAACAAAAGGAAACTGTTTCCTTGAAAAGAAAATGTGGTTACAGTTTCACAGTGTATTCCAGTATACCCAGGTGAACATATGCAGCTGAATCCGTGTTGGCCATTTTTTAAATGTGGGATGCATATTCCATTGTTTTGGCATTGCTGATCAGTACAGCCATGGAGAACTTCCGTACAGTTCCAGCCCCCATAATAAATTCCTTCTTTGTCAGCAGGTGGGCAATGGCAAGTGTAATTCCCAGGAAAATTCTCACAGATTCCACCATTTTGGCAAGGGTTCATGTAACATTCATTGATGTCTTCATCACAGTGAGTACCTGAAGAATAAAGAAGGAATTAGACATTCTGGGTTGGATAACTGGAGCCCCAAATTATATTTTTTAGTAACATGTGTTTGAATTATCATTGATTATCATTAATTAGAGGGGAACGCCTTGATAAATAGATTATTGACTCGCAAGCCTAAAGTATGTTAAATATAAAAATACCATTCGCGTGCCATAATTTTCTTGTGCACTGTATTATATAAACACAGCTACAGGTTGGGTGGAGAAGAGTTTCAGAGCAGTCCTGCAGAGAAGGACTTGGGCGTGTTGACTGATGAGAAACAACATGAGCCGGCTTCAGTGTGCGCTCACAACACAGAAACCAACTGTATCCTGGGCTTCATCAAAAGAAAAGTGACCATCAGGTCAAAGGTGATCCTGCCCCTCTACTCTGCTCTTGTGAGACCTCACTTGGAGTATTGTGTCCAGTTCTGGTGTCCTCAACATAAAAAGGACATGGAGCTGCTGGAGCAAGTCCAGAGGAGGCCACGAGGATGATAAGGGGACTGGAGCACCTCCCTTATGAAGACAGGCTGAGAAAGCTGGGGCTGTTCAGCCTGGAGAAGAGAAGGCTGCGTGGAGACCTCATAGCAGCCTTCCAGTATCTGAAGGGGGCCTACAAGGCTTCCTGGGAGGGACTCTTCCTCAGGAACTGTAGCGATAGGACAAGGGGTAACAGGTTCAAACTTAAACAGGGGAAGTTTAGGTTAGATATAAGGAGGTAGTTCTTTATAGTGAGGGTGGTGAGGCACTGGAATGGGTTGCCCAAGGAAACTCTGAATGCTTCATCCCTGGCAGTGTTCAAGGTCAGGTTGGACAGAGTCTTGGGTGACATAGTTTAGTGTGTGGTGTCCCTGCCCATGGCAGGGGAGTTGGAACTAGATGATATTAAGGTCCTTTTCAACCCTGTTGGAGGGGATTGAACCTGTATGTCCCAGCAGAATACTCCTGTTACCATGTACCTACAGTGGAACTTTCTTTACCTTTCCTAGATATAAAATATAAAGCAAGAAAATATGAAAGGAATATTTTCTCAAATGTCTCAGGGCTTGTTGATGAGAATAGCTCCATAAGATTTGGCAATACGTACTCATATTTCCTCCTTTTCCATGTAACACTTGGCTTCTGGTATATTGGGTAAAAGGAGAGCTCCTCATCCCAAATTCACTGTAATTCGATAGATGTGACCAAGGCATATGTACTGGATCAGACTCCACAAAGGAAAACAAATCTGTTCCTCTTGTAAAGCTAATCTGTTTATCCCTCTGCAATGTTGTTCATCTATAAAGTGGTAATTATAATAACTTCTCCCTTGAACAATCAAGTGACCAATACTTATGCAATGGATCAGTGAAAATCTGTTTCTTATCTTCCTTGGAAGCAGCTAAAATATCCAAATACCTTTTTGAAAACTCATGCTAAGTGCAACTCCTAATATTTCCACTTTAGTTATTCTAGAGAAAATAAGAAATAATTTGCAGTCAGTTTTCAAACTAGTGTCATCAGCACAAAGTAGTTAATAGACAGAATTATGCCTGTCCTCACAGCAAAACTGGTGCCTGGAAATTAAATAATGAGGTATGCTGAGACTCACAGAGTTGCAGCTAGATACAAGACACCACACCTACCTTTATATACAAACTTGCATTGAGCATTTTTCATTGAAAATTACAGAGCAGCATTCAGCCACAATGAATTGCTTCAAATGGTAGATAAATGTAGTTACTAGGCTAATTCCTTGCCCGTCCACTTTATTCAGTCACAGTGGTAAGTAGACCCATCTTGGAGAGAAGTTACAGGAAAGCCAGAAGGGAACTGAGAATTGGTTGAGATTTATTTGAAAGATTAGCTAGAGTGAAGTGGTGATAGTATGTATATAAAAGGCTCTCTCTGCAGTGATCCTCCTCACTTACGAGTTTTCAATTATAAAATATAGTTTCCACTTGAAGCTTCAGATTATCAAACACAGCTAGTGCTATCCCTCTGGTCTGGCAGTAGGGTTTTACAGCAGCAGTTTTTCTCTGGTTTCCAGCCAGGCTCATACTTACTGCAATGTGAGCTGTCTATGTATGCCTTAATATGTAGTGGCATCTGGCAGAAATATGACTCATTGGGACTGACTTTCTGAAAGTGAAGTGCACTTCCCAAACCGCTACTGACTGGGGGCCAGGATGATGTCTGCTTTGCCCAGTTTGTGGCAGTTTCTGTGTTAGTGACTTGTCCTGCTTTTGCTATTCTAGTACATGAAAAGTGAAGTTACTGTGAGCCGTTTCATTTCTGGTCAATGTTTTAGTACATCTCATGCCTGATATTGCTCCCTTCCCTGCTTTGACATTGAGAACAATGTTTCCATAGGTCTTGTATACAACTCAACGTGACAGCTGTAGGGATGCAGATCTCTTTGGGGTTTTGTCAGAGATAAAAATTAGTGCAGTATAGAAGCAGTAGGATGAGGGATGTACTTAGCCTTGTCACAGGGCTATGGAGTGCTCAGTGCATGCTTAAGGATTTATAGTCTGGGAGCCTGTGTAAAACCTTTCATAGTTGAAGTCAGCATAGTGAATGGCTGAATACTTAGTTGCTGCATTTTCAGTAATGCTTGATGACTCTGTGTATATTAGTCTGTTATCCCATGGCACCTGCAAGGTATCATTTTCGCCTTGTAGCCTGTGGCCTGAGTCACACCTTGAAATAGAGACTGTCTCTGGAAAGGGTGACACAGATGCATAAACTGAAACCAACTTTACTATAATGTTTTGTGTCTGTGTGTCTGTGTTGTTTTCTACTTCATCAAATTAGACATAAAGTTAATGAAATAATTTCAGGAGAATGCTAAACTTCTTTGGAAATCATATGTGTTTCTAACTTTAAATTTAGATAATACATTTGGTAAAAAATGTGTCAGTGTCTAACAAAGAAATAAAATGAGTTTTATGAGGAGGTACACATATTCTAAGTGTGCTCCTTGCCTATAGAAAACAAATAACATCAGTTATTAAATGCAAAGTGACTACCATAGAGATGCTTAAGTAAATCAGTGTCGGCATACAATGCTTATGTGTTGAAGTAATTATATTAATAATACATTGCAAAATAATTATTTTCCAAATTTCTGTAATATATACATAAATGTGTATATACACACATCTATATGCCTACAATTTCATAAGATTAGCACAAACATAAATATAGGTCACACCAAAAGACAAATAATAAGCCATTTTTTCATATCAAGAATAAATAAATCAGCTGTTCTTACAAGCGGTATTGATATTGCTTGTTATCTGCCAGTTACTATACAAGCAAAGACCACTGTCACTCAAGAGAAAAGCAGTCTAGATAAAAGGATTAACCAATATTTATAGAACTGTTCAAGTAGTTCAAATAGCTCAGGTTGGAGGAGAAGTTTAGAATGTAAAAAAATAATCTCTAAAGATGTAAGACATACCAAAAGCAAGTGCAAGGGGAACTACTGTTTTCTTTTCAGTGCTTACATGCATTAGCTCAGCTAAACATATTTGGATTTTTAAAGTAAAAACCAAAATCATTCAACATTTTCTCTTCTAAATATATTACACACCTACCTAAAATTTATCATATTTTTATAGATAACGATTACTTTTGCCTCCTGTGAAGTTTTATTCAAAACAAAGATGAAACGGCTCCTTTGACTCAGTTTGATAACACCATTCATGTCTCCTTTTTTCACTTGCACATTATTATTATAGGGTAGCTATTTTCTAGTTAGCTTCTTAATTAAACTATCTGTTTCAAATTTAGCAGCAAAGGTTTCCTGCAGAAGTGGGATGACAAAAGCTTCATTCAATTCTGCTGAATGCCACTAATTTTGATTTTGATTAAAAATTATAAAAGTATTACCCAAGTTAGACTTTTGATACACATCTTTGTTTAGAAATTTGTTTACAGCCTTCTACCTTTCTAGTTCCTTGACAATATATAAACATTAAGCAAATACAAACAAGCAGTCTGCATAGATACCACATGTTCAGTACAGTCTAAATGCACATATAATTTCACAAAAAGAAAGTATTTACCTGTAAACATCGTCATTAAAATGATGTAAACCTGTATCCTAGTTGCAACCATCTTTTTCCAGAGAAAAAGATCATTTAGCACTTTAGCAGTCCACAGAGTAGTTTCCGTAAAATTTGAAACAGTTCTCAGTATAACAGCTTCCTTTCCAGGATTAGCTTGCTCCACTTCTGTACCTGCTGATGTAGTCTGATGGTGTATTTTGCCCAAGCCAGATCAACAAGGCTTAAACTAAGACTCATTAAACTGCTTACGCAATAGATATGTATTCTACTTAAATTCTTTTTGAGCATGTTCTCTCCAAGTGTGCTCACACTAAACTTTGATCAGGTTTCGAAGACAGACATATTTTTAGGATCCATTCAAAACTGATTCGTCACTTTTTGGTGTTTTACAAGGTGCTGGGGTTTTTTAAGACCATATTTTCTTTCATTTTCAAGAGATTTGTTAATCCAAATCAACTCTTTCATGGTCACTGTCCTTCAGAGAAACTGTACATCTTAATAAGCAGATAGAAAATACCTAGTATTACATATTGTTTCTTGATTTTAGAAACTATTTCTGTTCCACTGCTCTCATTCTACTTACTGGAAATCTATGAGTGCAGATTTTTGAGTGTGCTCAAGACAGGGGAAAAAACCCAACTAAACCATTTTTTTTCTTTGGCTCTTGAACCGTACATTTTGGTTTGGACCTAATTTAATGAGAGGAAAATAGAGTTCAGGAGGTTGAACTACTTATTTCTGTGATAACTTCAGCAGCACACTTTAAAAAAAAATCAGTATATTTTATTTACATAATGAGTTGCTTTAAATATTGCTAGAGCAATATCTGTGTAATTAGTTAAATAATTATAAAGCAAGGGAGTCTTTCCCCAGGTTGATATGTATACCATCCATCCAGCACACAGCAAACTCTGGATTCAGATCTTTGTTTTGGCAGTTTCTCATTTTAAAATTTCAATAATGATCCTGTAGCCTCTCTCAGCGTGTCCCCAAGAAAATGTTGATTTTTGGCAAATGTGTTTTTCAATTTCTTCTTCTCCCTAAATGTAAATTCCTGACCTTGTGTCAAATTTCTGTCAAGGTTCACCAAAAGACCTATATGCAGGATAAAATTTTGGATTCATTGAATCTACAGTTCACAATTGCTTTTATGGTGATGCTAAAAATACCGCTTCTCCTTCCAGCCTCTGATAGAGGTATCGAGTGATTTTCCCTATTACACATTCAAATACCATGAGGTAAGAATGTCATCCAGACTCTTTGCAAGGTAAGTTAGGAAGCTTTAAATGAAATAAAAGTTCATGTTGATAAGTTAGTATGCATGTACTTTATTAGTAGTGCTTATCAGAAGTCCCATGCTACAACTTGAAGCTTAATATGCATTTATCTCAAAAATAACAGGAAAAAGTTGGAGGTTCTTGGTAGTTGTCAGTCCTTTTGCAATATGACCCTGATAAATGTTCTGAGGTAAGATTATGCACATACACACTGTCAACAAGTTGGGATAGGCATACACTGTTACAGCTCAGTGAAAACACAGAGTTGGTGACACTGAGACAGAGGAACTTCATGCCAGGGTATTTAGCAAACTGCCTGAAGCCATGACAGAACTGCTAGTGAGTGTTTTGGACAAACCTGTCGAGAACAAATGGGTTACAGCAGGTGGTAGTTACTCTAATTACAGCAAGGGTTTGAAACTGTCTTTAATACCATTTTTATGTACAGACCAAGGAGAAAAATGTTCATGGAACCACCACAAATTGGTGTAATCCTGCCCAGAAAGTAACAGTCAGAGGTTCCCTGTCAAAATGGGAGGCTCTTTTCATTGTGGTTTGGGATTGTCCTGCATTTGCTAAGATCAGTGTTTTCATGAAAGATGTGCATGATGGTATAGAAAGTTTACTTAATAAGTTGTCTGATAAAGCAGGCTGAAGTGAAACTTTTGAGTGTGCTAAAGACAAAACTACCTTTAAAGGTGAACATAAGAAATTGAAGAAATGGTTTGAAAATATTGTATTCAATTCTGGAAGGACTCATTCAGTTTCCATGGTCTCAGGGTGGAATAACCAGCATTCAGGTGGTAAAATAGTTCCAGTTTACAAAGCCTTGGTCACACCTTAGCAGGAATACTGCTGTTCACTGAGATCATAGTAAGCAAGTGAAGAAGTCATGGGTTTGACCACATCAAGGCAGATCTACACTATAGGAAAATATTTCTAATGATAGTAAGGCAACAATGCCTTGGCACAAGATATCCACTGGGAGCCGTAAGGTCTATTTTGGATCCTTAAAAATAGATTAGAGACACAAGTGCAGTGTGACATAAGTTAGTGGCTCCTGTCTTAGACACACAGATGGCCCAAATGATACCTGCATGTCTGCCCCTTCCAATTCCTTTTTTTTTTCATATTTCTGTGATTTCTTTGAATAAAATAATTCCCAGCCACTGAGCTGTAGATGTGTCAAGCTCTACACGCACATATATTTGTCTATAGGTATAAAATGCAGATAGGATTAAACCCTGGAGAAACTCAAATTGTAGCATACCCTTTAGGATATGCTTTATGGAAGACAAAGACAAAAAGTTTGCAATAATGCTTCCTTCCCCTATACTCTACGTTTTGAAAATGCTGGTGTACAAAATCCTACCTCAGGCAGAAACAACTTTTTCAAGGGACTCATTAATCCTGAGGCCATTGGAAAGATCTGGCAGAGCATATATTCTTCAAGACTCCAGGTGTTAGCAGACAATCATGAAAATTCTAAGTTCTCCACATCTCTGCTGATAATTGCAAAGAGATAATTACTCTTTGCTGGAAGGAGGAAATGCACATTCACAAGTGAGTAAGCGCAAGGAAATAAATTGATCATCTCTACGTCACTGTAATTAAAACTCATGTTTCTGGGTGTAAATCAGTTGTCATGGAGGTCAGGAAGGAGATTTTACTCTAATGTACATCAGTGTAGAGCAAGTGAGGGGTATTTAAACTGATATTGTTTCTCCTGTTTTATTTCAGTAAAGGACCAGCTTATATTGGGTTCTGAACTCAATGTGACCAGTGATCCGATCTAGTATGGCATTTTTTGTTGCTGTCTTAGCTAGAAAAGCTCATGTAAAATGAAGGACAGAATACAGAACAGAGCTGGAACACATGGAAAATTGGTTGCTTTAAAATAGTATGATAACGAGCATTTGCTAACATTGAGCTAATTTGCACATGATACCTTTCATACAGAACTCTGATTTTGTAAAGTTGTAAGACCTTGCTAGTTATTTCTTTATTGCAGACAAATTCACTATTCTGTTATTTTTCCTCTTGCCATTTGAAATGTACATATAAAGTTAATACTGGCTAGGAAAAAAAGTGAAAATAGAAATAGAGTTGAATGACTTGGCTTAATCATTAAATATGTCACCCTAGCTGAGGGATATGGAATTCATAACGTGCTACATTCAGAATGGCATGCTGTAACCCAATCTTTTTAAATGTTGCTGGCCTGAAGCTTCGTAGACTAGTTTGAATTTTCAGTAAAAATGGATTTTTCTTAAAGTAGTAAAAACCCCAATCCCTTAATCTCTTCAATCATTAAACTTTTTCTGAGAGCAAAAGTACTTGGAAATGTTTTTCCACTTGTTTCACATGTTTTGTCACACCTAAACTCATTTTCATTTAAAAAAAAGAAAGAAACCCATGTACATGCTGTAGGTGATCAGTTGTTTAGTGAGATCTGGTGTGTTTATTTTATTTTATAAATATTGGAAACAGCCAACCGAGTTAAGCATTGGCTTCAGCTTCCGGGTAGATCAGCCAGCCTTTTTCACAAGCCTGTTCTGCAGACCGTGTGTGCTCCTTAGGCAAAGTTGTGTGAGGGGCGCAGCCAGAGGTCAGACACATATAGCCTGTGAATGGAAAGGGGCCATGTCCTAGAAGGGCAGCACGGCAAAACTGTTGCTTGTAGCCTACACCTTCGTCCCATATTTTGATTAACACAGCCAGCCATGTGGATCCAATTGTAGGATTAGGGTCTGAATCTGGAGTAAAGAAAAACTTGGTGAAGAAATATGTCCCTGCATGGCACTCATTTTCCTTTCATTTCCCTATTTCTAGAGTCAGCTTTATGTATAGGTGAAAGAGACAGCTGCTGTTGCTGTGACTGATGGAGGTAAGAAATAAAATCAAATGGTGGCAGCCTGGTTTTCCCAGGCAGCATCCTTCTTCAGTGGGTTTTCTGGCTGCATAAACGTATCTTTAGCTATGGCCGCATTGTTGATACGAGCTAAGAAGGGCTGATGAGAGACGGGAGAGCACAATTACAGGGTGTGTCAGTTTAAAGTGTTTAAAGTGATTTATGAAGGATACCATTAAGAAAGAAGGGAAACTAGCAGGGAAGATATTGAAGATCAAACAGTCAAACAAGTAGAGAAAAACGTGAACAAGAGTCAATGATACCCCAAAGATACTTATGTTAGCATTTGAGACAGCATTCTTCTTACACACACGAGCATCTATGGGCACTGTTCCAGTGCTCCACTCAAAGGGTTGGGACATATTCCAGACAAGAAATTGGAATAGTGATTTTCAGAGAAGTTGATTAGTTTATACCTGATTATGGACCAGATATTGGAAGCCAAAGAAAGATATTTGGTGTTCTGCTTCCAGTACATTTTTGTGTTCTTTAAGTTGTTTAAAAAAAAAAAAAAAGTATATATTAATCAGGACTTTTTCATGTTTTACCTTTTAGAGAACTGTGGCAAGACTGTCAAATTCAAAGCATTAATGATCTGATTTGCATTTTTTGTAGAGTTGTGAGCTTGTACATACAGATGATGTGTGTGCATTTGAACTCAAGTATATCCAGAGGGATCTTAAAACAACCAATACCTTTGAGTTGTTTAATTAGATCATACAAGGTCATGTTTCATTGACTTGAAAATCTGTTTGGAGCATATGACTCACTTTGGAATTGGAAAACAAATTAATTTTCAGTCCTACAAACACTTAAGGGCTTTAAAAGAGTGCATGCTGTTGATGAACACATCCATTGAGAAATGTATGCTGTGTCTAGTCTCCCCTAAAAGGGATTTTCTACCTTGTCTCTTATTGGCTGCTTCATATTTGTTTTAACTGAGGTAGGCAAGCACAGCCACTGTGCTGTCTAGTGTGAAACAGCTACTGCCCTGGAAACGGTGCTTTGAGAAATTGCAGTCATTTGCAAGATTTTCTAATTTTGTTAAAACCAATGTGAATCTCTGCAACATACAAAAGTGACTGTATTTACATAACTTCACTGTCAGTCCATATTGAAACAAACTGAAAAAGCCAGCAGGCTAGAAAATCATAGTTTTAATGGGGCTTATACAGCTTAACTGAGAATTGAGACCCGAGAATAGAAAAATATAACATATGAATGTGTGAACACACATAACATGTTTTTGCTGCGTGTATTTTGAGCTGTGCATAGCATAGCTGTATAAATAGCATGAATATGATCTGTATTTATGCTGTGTAAAATTACACTTCTCTATTCCTACAGTATATATTTGTGTATAATTTATTATCACTTTAAATACAGGGGGAAAAAAAGTCTTTAACCCTGAACTATTCCCTTCTACAATATTTTTTTAAGGCAATTACTCTACCTGGTGTATGTTTTCTTTCCTGTGTAAATAGCTGTGACTTGCTTATAGAGCAGATGTAGCTGCACAAGACCTCAGACTTTGGACTGTGATCCTTCAGAACAGTTCTCTATCGATGGGAATGGCAGAAGATCTTACTTTTTTTCACTTAAGCAGCATTGTTCATTTCCCTCATTCCCTGCAATGTTAGTTCTTCTGCAGTGTGAAAATTCATCTAAACAATGGCTTTGTTTACCCAAGGTGTCATATGTTTAATGCATCTTGAAGCTGGGAAGTGTGAGACCCAACCTAGTTTCACTTTGGCTGGGTCACATAACAATGCCAGAGGCAATGGGATAGTATGGACTTCAGCTGAGATTGTGTGTGCTTGCCATGGTCGGCTGGATGTCTTACTGGGGGATTTCCTGGGTCATTCTATGGGTATGTGTTTTAGCTAGATAGCTAGATTAAATCTAGTGTTGCTTAAACTACGACATCTAGGGTTTTTACGTCTTTATGTGATGCACTTCTGTAGCTGTGGAGACATGTTCACAGTACAGCATTTAAATAATTTATTTATTACTATAGGTAGTGATTTATCATGTTGTTCTGGCCCCACAAAAAGGTATAATAGATTCTGAACCCTCTTTGTTAAGAGAAAATAGTGCCAATAGGACTGACTACAGCCATAATCGTATTGATCATTATGATTTTCTGTAATAGTGTTGTGTTGTTAACACAGCCAGACTCAAAGAATTACAGCGGTGGGAGGGCAATCTGAATCAGATCCACCAAATCTATTTCTAGCAGTTAATTTTTAGCATAAATTATCTGTCTATACTAGGCTTTTTTTCTTCTCTCTGAGACTATTGAAAGTGCAAAGTTCATTGTCAGCCAGGGAAA